>NC_090650.1:284142493-284334993 GCF_040937935.1 Hyperolius riggenbachi
AGCCAGTAAAATTTACCAGTATGTTTTAGGTAGAGGAATGAAACAAATCCATGTAAGCAATGCAACATACAATCTACATGCAGATAGTGCCTTGGTGGGTATTTGAACATGGGATTCCAGCACTATAAGGCTAGCATGCTCTACACTTATGGACTTTATCAAAATACACTCTCTTCATATTACTCAGGTTGACCTTAGGGTCATTTTAAATTATTTAAATCCATGGAGGATGATTGTGCACAATAATATAGTAATACCAATTATTATTTTTATTACACTTTAATAAGGGTAAATGCATGAAAAGTAGTGACGCTTTGAAAACAAATTCTAGTAATTTTATCAAAGCAGAGATTTCCCTGTATTCCTCTGCTTATGTTTATGCAATCTCCTGTATGACTTCCCTGCTCCTAACATAACATTTCTTTTCCACAGACATGGCAGCTAGAAATGATGAAAAGGAGGAGGAAAACCCATGGAGAAAAGAGATCCGGGGATGGATTAAGTCACATATCCAGATGGGGGAAAGTCAACAAAACCCAGCCCGACGTGCCCACACTTGGGCTACAAGTCTGCTGGATGATGCCAATCAGGAAGGAGCCAAAGTTACTGGCCTCCATGGATAAGCTGGTGCCAAAATGAAGGAAAATACAGATGCTGAAAAAGGGGTGGAACAGCCTGGAGAAGGAAATAGAAATCCTGGTGAAAAGTACACCTGCTCTTCAGACTGTCAATTCCAATTTCAAGACGCTGAAGTCAGGCAACAAAGAGAAGGTGGAGTTCATGGCTGCAGCCAGACAGAACAGCTATGAGCCAGAAAAGGACCTGGAGCTAATGGTTATGGCCAGAGAGAGCAGCCATGAGCCAGATGACAACTGAGAGAAGCTTGACCCCTTGACTTTTCTACGCATGTGGTACCCTCTTAGGGGACCTCAGGAGGGGACACCACTAAAACTAACTCCAATATTTCAATTGTTCACACGTTAATACATTTTCTGCAAACCCCCAGATACTTCAGTTGTTTCTGGCTTTACGTGTGATTACTATTAGTACTATATCTATAAGTTCTAGCTATCTGTTAGGCACATTTGTTATCCAGATGAGACACTTTATAGGTACAGTGCATAGACGATCTAGATTTGGTAACTGGGTTACTGTATGGAAGTCTATCTCTTACACTTTTACATATTCCTCCTATTGTATCACTGGCAGCACAGAAAAATTGTTAGCGGCTATTGCCAAATAATCAATAAAAGCTCTGTATGTTTAGGCTACAAGCCATTAATAGCTACAGGGAAGAACCTATAACATAAATTATCGTGGATAAAATGTCCTTCTAGCATTGTTCCAATACAATGAAACCATCCATATGCTTTGAATTTACTAAATGAAAAATGCATACATTATTTTACACAGCCTAGGGCTATAAAGTCATAAGTTTGTATGGCTGTGGTTCTGCAAAGCAAAATAACTCAACTAGTGTAGTTATAATGTTAAAGAATGTATTATAAATTGACTCATACTGCTGTTTTTCCAAGAAGTGTTGAAGTCAGGAGAACACCTTTTTTTCTAGTGAAATATGTCCAAGTTTGTTTAAAAAAATAATGTATGCTATTAAAAAGGGGAATACAATATGCAAGCCGAATGCAGTCATGATGTTATACAAATTGATTTAATGTATAGCCAGTGCAACAATAGCCAGTTTGTAGACAGAATTACAGGTATCCATGTCTCCCTACTTATGTACAGACTAACCAGCAAGCTCATGGTGAACCAGAACTCATGTTTTCCCTACTTATGTAATTGGAAAACTGCTCCTTTAACCACTTGAGGACCTAGGGCTTTCTACCCCTTAAAGAGAAACTCCGACCAATAATTTAACTTTATCCCAATCAGTAGCTGATACCCCCTTTTACATGAGAAATATAATGATTTTCACAAACAGACCATCAGGGGGCGCTGTATGACTGATTTTGTGCTGAAACCCCTCCCACAAGAGGCTCTGGTACCGTACGGTACTCTGGGCAAACTGCCACAATGTAACAATGTTCACAGACAGGAAATGGCTGTTTAGAGCTGTCTGCAAGGCCAGAACAGCTAGAAACAGCTACATAACCTGCCCACAGTAAAAATGTCACCATGTAATACATGGCAGAATGTGAATCTGGGAGAGGAAAGATTTTACAATGAGCAAACACTGCCTAAATCATTTATACATAATTATGGTAAAAATGAAGCACTTTTTTTATTACATTATTTTCACTGGAGTTCCTCTTTAAGGACCGGCCACTTTTTTTTCTATTCAGACCACTGCAGCTTTCACGGTTTATTGCTCGCTCATACAACCTACCACCTAAATGAATTTTGGCTCCTTTTCTTGTCACTAATAAAGCTTTCTTTTGGTGCTATTTGATTGCTCCTGCGATTTTTACTTTTATTATATTCATCAAAAAAGACATGAATTTTGGCAAAAAAATGATTTTTTTAACTTTCTGTGCTGACATTTTTCAAATAAAGTAAAATTTCTGTATACATGCAGCGCGAAAAATGTGGACAAACATGTTTTGGATTAAAAAAAACCCATTCAGTGTATATTTATTAGTTTGGGTAAAAGTTATAGCGTTTACAAACTATGGTGCAAAAAGTGAATTTTCCCATTTTCAAGCATCTATGACTTTTCTGACCCCCTGTCATGTTTCATGAGGGGCTAGAATTCCAGGATAGTATAAATACCCCCCAAATGACCCCATTTTGGAAAGAAGACATCCCAAAGTATTCACTGAGAGGCATAGTGAGTTCATAGAAGATATTATTTTTTGTAACAAGTAACAAGCGGAAAATGACACTTTGTGACAAAAAAAAAAAAAAAAAAAAAAGTTTCCATTTCTTCTAACTTGCGACAAAAAAAAAATGAAATCTGCCACGGACTCACCATGCCCCTCTCTGAATACCTTGAAGGGTCTACTTTCCAAAATGGGGTCATTTGTGGGGTGTGTTTACTGTCCTGACATTTTGGGGGGTGCTAAATTGTAAGCACCCCTGTAAAGCCTAAAGGTGCTCATTGGACTTTGGACCCCTTAGCGCAGTTAGGCTGCAAAAAAGTGCCACACATGTGGTATTGCCGTACTCAGGAGAAGTAGTATAATGTGTTTTGGGGTGTATTTTTAAACATACCCATGCTGGGTGGGAGAAATATCTCTGTAAATGACAATTTGTTAATTTTTTTTACACACAATTGTCCATTTACAGAGATCTTTCTCCCACTCAGCATGGGTATGTGTAAAAATACACCCCAAAACACATTGTACTACTTCTCCCGAGTACGGCGATACCACATGTGTGGCACTTTTTTGCACCCTAACTGCGCTAAAGGGCCCAAAGTCCAATGAGTACCTTTAGGATTTCACAGGTCATTTTGAGAAATTTCGTTTCAAGACTGCTCCTCACGGTTTAGGGCCCCTAAAATGCCAGGACAGTATAGGAACCCCACAAATGACCCCATTTTAGAAAGAAGACACCCCAAGGTATTCCGTTAGTAGTACGGTGAGTTCATAGAAGATTTTATTTTTTGTCACAAGTTAGCGGAAAATGACACTTTGTGAAAAAAAACAATAAAAATCAATTTCCGCTAACTTGTGACAAAAAATAAAATCTTCTATGAACTCACCGTACTACTAACAGAATACCTTGGGGTGTCTTCTTTCTAAAATGGAGTCATTTGTGGCGTTCCTATACTGTCCTGGCATTTTAGGGGCCCTAAACCGTGAGGAGTAGTCTTGAAACAAAATTTCTCAAAATGACCTGTGAAATCCTAATGGTACTCATTGGACTTTGGGCCCCTTAGCGCAGTTAGGGTGCAAAAAAGTGCCACACATGTGGTATCGCCGTACTCAGGAGAAGTAGTACAATGTGTTTTGGGGTGTATTTTTACACATACCCATGCTGGGTGGGAGAAATAACTCTGTAAATGGACAATTGTGTGTAAAAAAATCAAAAGATTGTCATTTACAGAGGTATTTCTCCCACCCAGCATGGGTATGTGTAAAAATACACCCCAAAACACATTATACTACATCTCCCGAGTACGGCGATACCACATGATTGGCACTTTTTTGCAGCCTAACTGCGCTAAGGGGCCCAAAGTCCAATGAGTACCTTTAGGATTTCACAGGTCATTTTTGTTTCAAGACTACTCCTCACGGTTTAGGGCCCCTAAAATGCCAGGGCAGTATAGGAACCCCACTAATGACCCCATTTTAGAAAGAAGACACCCCAAGGTATTCCGTTAGGAGTATGGTGAGTTCATAGAAGTTTTTATTTTTTTGTCACAAGTTAGCGGAAATTGATTTGAATTGTTTTTTTTTCACAAAGTGTCATTTTCCGCTAACTTGTGCCAAAAAATAAAATCTTCTATGAACTCACCATACTCCTAACGGAATACGTTTGGGTGTCTTCTTTCTAGAATGGGGTCATTTGTGGGGTTCCTATACTGCCCTGGCATTTTAGGGGCCCTAAACCGTGAGGAGTAGTCTTGAAACAAAAATGACCTGTGAAATCCTAAAGGTACTCATTGGACTTTGGGCCCCTTAGCGCAGTTAGGCTGCAAAAAAGTGCCAATCATGTGGTATCGCCGTACTCGGGAGATGTAGTATAATGTGTTTTGGGGTGTATTTTTACACATACCCATGCTGGGTGGGAGAAATACCTCTGTAAATGACAATCTTTTGATTTTTTTACACACAATTGTCCATTTACAGAGTTATTTCTCCCACCCAGCATGGGTATGTGTAAAAATACACCCCAAAACACATTGTACTACTTCTCCCGAGTACGGCGATACCACATGTGTGGCACTTTTTTCCACCCACCCTGATACTTTTCTAACTACTAATTCTATTTTAACACTGAAGAAGTCTAACACAAATATCCAGCCTTGATTTTCTTAACCTCGTACAAGTAAGATTTTCTTAATGGGATGAAGGCAGGGTGCCAATAATTGCTACATGTGCACTCTGTTGGTGCTTAGATAAAATCCTGCAGAATGGGTAGCACTTCTTGCAATATTTTTTGGATTTAATACACTAAAAGTTTAATCTATGGTAAGGTTCTTGCAAAGAAGAGTTGCCAGTGTCTCCCTTTACAGCATGACTTAAACCACCTACATATAGAGGCCAGTACAAATAAACAAGCAACATTTTATCAGCCCTGTGACTCATTGGGTCAGATCAATATCTACACTGAATTTGCATATTTTCTCATATGTACACAGGCTTCTTCCAGGCTCCCCCCCTTACATCACATATCATACTAGAACCTTGATGGGAGCACCTCCAAATTTGCTTTAGACTGTGGTGGGGACAACAGACTAGTCTGTAGTGGGGATTCGATGGTGAGCTCCTTCAAGGGACAGCTAGTGATATGAATTGTTTAATCTTCTCTGTGTGAAGCTCTGTGGAAAAATGACAGTGCTGTATATGTCAGAGCCATGATTGAGGTATAGGCAGACATTCCTGTGGAATTTTGCGTTAAAAGTGGACATACACAAGTTGTTATCTCCCGCAAATCACTATTGACTTAATTTGCCAGTGAGCTACTGCCCCATGGCGGTGACACCTAGTGGCTGCAGTGGGAGTGCCGGAGAGGCCAGACAGGAGAAGAGGTAAGCTCCGTCACTGCCGCCCATCTGATCTGTAGGTCTGAATGAAAGGACACAACCAGGGGAGCACAGGAGGGGGGCCTGGTGGAGGAGAAGAAAGGAGTCTAAGTTCCTCCTCCCCGCCCGGCCCCCCACAATTGCAGGGGCTGCTTCCCCATTGTTACGATATTAATATGTGATTACTTTAATCTTAGATGATTGACAAACTCCCCTTTTTCAGGTATTTGAAGTGTCAGAAGTTATACTTTTAGCTAAACAGAATAATATTCAGTACAAGTTTAGAACTGTCTATAAATTTGAATTACCGTAAGTAACAGAAAATCAATATATCTACTGCTACCAGTCTTGAGTACTTAAATGCGGTGTTTATTTCTTAATATAATGAAAAACTATCTTTAAGTTATGGAAATAAATTCTCCATGTGCAACAGTGAGATACAATTATAATAATAAAGACACAAGCATCAGTAATACTTAATCTGGAATATACTTATGCATGTAGAAAGCATAAAGGGGTGTGGCACAGGAAGCGATATATGGCAAAGAATTGTAGCTGGTGCCTTCAACTCCACTGAATAACATTATTTGCTGAATGCATGTCAAGTACAAGCACAAACACATTTAACCACTTGAGGACCCACCCTTTACCCCCCCTTAAGGACCAGCATTGAATTATGTGATCTGTGCTGGGTGGGCTCTACAGCCCCCAGCACAGATCAGGGTGCAGGCAGAGAGATCAGATCACCCCCCTTTTTTCCCCACTAGGGGGATGATGTGCTGGGGGGTCCGATCTCTCCTGCCTGCGTGTGGCTGGCGGGGGGGGGCACCTCAAAGCCCCCCTCCGCGGCGACATTCACCCCCCTCCCTCTCCTACCTGTCCCCCCGGTGATCGGGGCTGCACAGGACGCTATCTGTCCTGTGCAGCCTGTGACAGGACGTCCCCTGTCACATGGCGGCGATCCCCGGCCGCTGATTAGCCGGGGATCACCGATCTGCCTTACGGCGCTGCTGCGCAGCAGCGCCGTACAATGTAAACAAAGCGGATTATTTCCGCTTGTGTTTACATTTAGCCTGCGAGCCGCCATCGGCGGCCCGCAGGCTATTCACGGAGCCCCCCGCCGTGATTTGACAGGAAGCAGCCGCTCGCACGAGCGGCTGCTTCCTGATTAATCAGCCTGCAGCTGGCGACGCAGTACTGCGTCGCTGGTCCTGCAGCTGCCACTTTGCCGACGCACGGTATAAGCGTGCGGTCGGCAAGTGGTTAAGAAACTGCTCAATTGGAACTTGTAAGCTTGATAAGATCCGACAGGACGGATCTTGCTTTCGCCGATTCCCTGCTCGCTCCCCGCGAGGGGACAATGGCAGGGAATCGAGCGGAAGATAAGCGGCGCCGACGGGGACGAGCGGGGAATCGAATGCGGCGCACGCGCGGCGAGCGGGGACGCGGCGGGCATGCGCGGGGATGCGGAAGAGGTGATCCGGCGGCTAATCGAGCCGCCGGATCGCAGCCTCATCCACCCGTGTAGATGAGGCTTAAGGGCCTGGGCACAATTATGCATTGCTGAGCTGGGACATCAGATCCTGCATGGACTGCACTGTCTGATGAGCACATTTTTGCCCTGAGCAGTCAAACATTCTGACAATATACTGCTGCATGCTTTTGTGTGCACAACACAGTGCTGTTCCCATTCAATATCATTGATTACGGTCAGTGCTGCAAGACTCAGCAATGCAGGGTGCCATGCATTTATGTAAAACGCACAGCCATCAGCATTGCACATAAATGCATGAGTGTAAAGGCGTATATCGGTGTAGCTGTAAGCACACTAGATTCTCGGCATAGATGGCACCGATCGGGTGTCTCTGCCAAGTTCAGACATATGTACAAGGCTTTATGGTAAACTAAGATAATTTTATTAACAGATTACAGAGCTGGTCCTGAGGCTTTCCTGCTCTTCCCACATTCTGTCTGAACACCAGCACCTCAATACAGACAGAGGCGTGGTGCTATCTCTTCTAAATTTTGCAGAACAATGGTGGATTTCAGCCAGGTCCTCCTATGCTGTCATGAATTTACCTCTTTCCCGAGGTAGTCTATGTGGGCTCAGTACAATGCTAAAGGAGAAAGTAATGTTCCATTGGCAACACCTGAACTACTAGCCAGTCCACAAGAAAACAATACACATATTTCAGTCAATAGAAGTCCTGAATAGAATGGATTATTACAAAATTTTTGGCGACATGTCCTCATATATTGCCATGCAGTGGAGCATCCCCATTGCTGACATGCAGATTTCAGATGATCAGAAATAGTTTTTATAGTTCGTAAGTCTTCTGTTTGTAAAACATAATTTATTTATCCTCATAGGCTCATCTATGAAACAGCAAATTATTCTCCAGTGTTTTAGTGACAAAATATAGTGTAATGTGTTACTCATATTAATAACTGGGCCACAAAATTGTAAATATCGCCATTTTAATTTTAAAATTTCTATATTTATAAAAGGGGTACAATTTCACTACTTTTGATAATTATTTCCACTTCTGGGTCATCGCAATGCAAGATGGTGAGGATCCGGTTCATAGCAGGCACTTTAGGCACCTGGGGCCAGCTGGTCATTTTGATGCTGCATAGACTGCAAACTTAATTGCAGCACCCAGTGTTTAGTTTGGTGCTGGAGGCACCAGTGTTTTGCTATATAATTTTATAGCTACGATCAACAAAATGAGCCAGTAGCTACTATGTAGCTGAACTCCAGATAGTAGGGAAAATAGCAGTAAAAGTGTTTAAGTGGCACCAGGGATTCGGTTACTATGGAGGTGAACACTGGTTATCAGCAGAAGTGAGTTATAGGGCGCCGGTGCTCGGCAATTATGTAGCCCGAACCATAGGTAGGAGGGTGTGGGGCAGTTAGTGTTAAGGCTCATGCCCACATGCTACTTTTCCACTCAACTATCATCCAAACTTGGTCTATTGGACAATAGCTGGGCATGTGTATGCGTGACAAACGACTGGATGAGCGATTGATAACAGGTGGTTTGCCTGAACCAACCTGCAGATCAACTCACATGACTGTTGGGCTCATATTGTGCAGTTGGCCACATGTGTACAAAACATTTGGACTTGTACTTGTTTTGAAGTGGGCCATATTGTGCAGTCTGTTCAGTTGGTTGGTGTGCGGAAAATACAAGTTTTGCATTCGCTTAGTCGTCACTTTTACCACATTAGTTCACCACTTTTTTATCCTGAATGCATTGCAGTGGTGCTGTTCTTCTCAACTTAACACTAGAATTACCGAGTTTTCTATTTTCTGTTGCAAGGCTAGAGGTGTTATTCACCCCTGCTGAGATGTTCACAGGTCTTCAGGGTTGATTATCTTCAATCTATTGTTGTGCAAACCACCCATTTCCTGTACATTTGAATTTGTGTACACAGAGTAGCTGTGTGAGACTTGGAAACCTTCAGAAATGCCTGTCATATCTATCTATACAAAATATCCCCCACATTCACTGATCTGCAAATTCACAATATATGGAAACACAAGTCTTTTATCAAAAATTGTGTGAAAACAGAATGAAAAGTTGCTGATACAATGACATGAATACAATGAAAACTTGCAGATTTTATTTAAGTATTTATATAGCGCCAACATATTACGCAGCACTGTACAGAGTATATTGTCTCGTCACTAACTGTCCCTCAGAGGGGCTCACAATCTAGTCCCTGTCATAATCATACAGTATGTCTATGTATGTATCATGTAGTGTATGTATCGTCATCTAGGGCCAATTTTATGGGGAAGCCAATTAACTTAGCTGTATGTTTTTGGGATGTGGGAGGAAACCGGAGTGCCCGGAGGAAACCCACACAGACACAAAACTCTGTTGCCGATTCATGCAGCAAAATGCAATCAGAGGGCAATTGGCACTTTTGGCAGTGTTCCATTGACATGACAAATGATGACAGACTGAGACATTCCATTGCCATGGCAGTATGGCAGATACTGTAATGCAATAAGGCTGGCTTTTCACAACACATGAATGCTGTAGAGGTGGCCAAAAGGTGTTATGCTGTCCATCCATTGTAGCAGTGTATGCAAGGGAGTGGCATGACACAGTGCTGTGCATAAAAGCAGACCAGACAAATTTGGGATCAAGTTCTGGATGGCCACGGATTTGGAGACCAAATATGTCTGCAATGCCTCTCCTTACTTGGGAAAGGACCCCAGTCGTCAGAAGGGAGAGAGGCTGGCAGAGAACGTGGTCATGAATCTGATGGAGCCATTTTTGGATGATGGGAGAAATGTCACGACGGACAATTTCTTTACTTCACTGTCACTGTCGCACAGACTGCTGCAGCGCAAAACAACGCTATTGGGCACGGTGAATAAAGTCCGGCGTGAACTTCCTGAGCTTGCAAAAGACACTGCACAGCGAGAGGTATTCTCCACTTCAGTGCTTAGAAGTGGCAGTGTCCCCTTGACAATTTATGCACCTAAAAAAAACAAGACTGTCTGTGTTCTAAGTTCCATGCACCAAGACGCGACGATCGGTGACGGCAGAAAGAGGAAACCCAACACGATAACAGACTATAACCACATGAAGGTATGTCAATGTTTGTATAATTTTACCATGGCCGTTTCTAGGGCCGTGCAGGCCCCCTGAGCGCTGTTGGGAGGGGGGCGCTGTGATGGAGGGGGGAGCCGCAGCCGCAGGGAGGGCAGCCCGACCTCTCCCTCCCTTCCTCTCCCAGGCCGCCCTCCGTGCTCCCCCCTCGGACTGCAAAGCAATGGGCAGGGAAGCGCTATACAAAACGACTCACCTCCCTGGTTCCAATCGCTGCTCTCTCGCCGCCAGTCTCCTCTCTGCACAGAGTAGACGCTGATACACACACAGGAAGCAGCGTGTGTATCAGCGTCTATGCAGAGAGGAGACTGGCGGCGAGTGAGTAGCGATTGGAACCAGGGAGGTGAGTAGCTTCCCTGCCCATTGCTTTGCAGTCTGAGGGGGGAGGGCGGCTGGGGAGAGGAAAGGAGAGAGAGGTTGGGGTGCCCTCCCCGCGGCTGCGGCTCCCCCCTCCATCATGGGGGGCACCTACCTAACCTATACTGGGGCAGCTACCTATCTAACCTATCCTGGGGGGCACCTACCTATCTAACCTGGGGGGCAGCTACCTAATCTAACCTATACTGAGGGGGCAGCTACCTAATCTAACCTATACTGGGGGGCACCTACCTATCTAACCTATACTGGGGGGCACCTACCTATCTAACCTATACTGGGGGGCAGCTACCTATCTAACCTATAGTGGGAACATATAACTTATCTAACCCGTATTGGGGGCACCTACCTACCTAGCTAGCCTATACAGGTGCCAACTATACTGGCTACTTATATTGGAGGCACCTACCTAACTAACCTATACTGGGAGCATCTACCTATCTAACCTATGCTGGGGGCAACTATTCTGGCTACCTATATTAGAGGCACCCACCTAGCTAACCTGTACTGGGGGCACCTACCTATCTAACTTATACCGGGGGCGCCTGCCTATCTAACCTATACTGGGGGCAACTATACTGGCTACCTATACTGGAGGCACCTACCTGGCTAACCTATACAGGAGGCAACTATACTGGCTCACCTATGCCTGGCTACCTATACTGGGGGGACCTATAGCTGGCTACCTATACTGGGGTACCTATTCTGGGCTACCTATACTGGGGGAATCTATACTGAGTGCAACTAGACCTGGCTAACCTATACTGCGGGCACCCATACCTTGCTTTGGGGGGGCACAATTTTTACACCCTCACCCTGGGTGCATTTTAGCCTAGAAACTGCACTGAATTTTACAGTGCTCAGTGGCACCGCTAGCGCTATTTTGGGGGGCCCATGCCCCAAAATATTCTGGGGTGCCCCCAATCTATTTCCAGGGGTGCCCCGACCAGTTAGAGCGGGCACTAGCACCTAGCGGACACTGCTGATATGCGGAAGTGACATCACTTCTGCATATTTGCGCCCGGCGCCCACTCTAACTGGTCAGGTCGCTGCTGGCTGCGAGGTGAGGGGGCGCCTGTCACTCACTATCTAACCTGGGGTCCCTGCTGTCACTCACTATCTAACGGGGGTCCCTGCTGTCACTCACTACCTAACAGGGGTCCCTGCTGTCACTCACTACCTAACTGGGGGACCATGCTGTCACTACCTAACTTGTACACACATACAATTTTGATTAGCCAATTTTAGCTCTGTTCATCAAATTCATTGTCTGTTTGCCCACTTACTGCATGGGGGTGGTAAAATTGGTCAGTGATTGACCAATCAAAATTGTATGTGCGTATACATCTTTGATCTATGCCCAGAGGTGGCCTTAGAGTACGCGGGGCCTGGGGCGAGTGTCATATGCGGGGCCTAGAGACATATGCCATTGTGGATTGCTGGTCAGGCAGTCTAGCAGCGGGGACAGCTGCGGTGGCCGGGGGGGGGGGGGGGGGGACGACCACACAGGTGCCCCCGATCTCCAAGGACCCAAGGAACGCCCCTGCCAGTGCTACAATGTTTTCTGATGTGTACTATACAGGCCTATAGAAAAAAGCACATATACTCATGTCTCTCTCTCTCTCTGCTTTTACAGTGTGGTGTAGACGTGTTGGACCAAATGGCACGGATGTATTCCGTAAGAGCAGCAACACGCAGGTGGCCAGTAGCAGTTTTTTACAATATGCTGGACCTGGCGGCAGTGAATGCCTACCTTTTGTACAAGGCATGTACAGGGTGAATAGGCAAAAGAAGATTGTTTCTGAGTCTTCTAGCTAAGGAACTCCGTTGCCGATTCATGCAGCACAAGGAAATATTGGCACAAAGGCGGGCTGCTGAAGCTGTTGCAGCTGCTGTGCCAGGGACTGTACAGACAACACAGTGCCAGGTGCAAGAGAGCTGCAACAGGAATCGCAGCAGGTTTACCTGTGCAACATGTCAAAAATTCACCTGTGCCAAATGCAGGGACGATGGACACTGGGTCTGCAAACGCTGTAAACTCTGTAAAGTTTGAAACACTGAAAAATAAAACAGAATTTTTGGTTTTGTGCGATCGTGAATTTTCACGTGAAACGATAACGTTTTTACGCACAAACGAGAATTTTCGCACGAAACCAATATCTATAAATGTTATCGATACACACCAAGCCGCTCAATCCGCTCCTCCAATGAACTTCGCCTGACCGTCCCCCGCATCACCCAGTCCCATGCACACCTCCAGGACTTCTCAAGAGCCGCTCCAACACTATGGAATTCCCTACCTCCACCCATTAGGGCAGCCCCCTCCTTCAACACCTTCAAGAAGGCCCTCAAAACTCACCTTTTCACTCTGGCCTAGCACCCCTCACAATTGCTCTAAACCCACAGCTGAACTCTGGACCCCTACCTCTCGTGTCCCTACCTCTCCCTCTAGATTGTAAGCCTTTGGGCAGGGTCCTCCTCCTTTTGTGTCCTACCTGATCATGCACCTCCATTACTGTGAAGTTGTGAACCCATGCTATGCATTTGAGTGAACCTAACTTGCCTAATCTCCATGCTCCCATCCAGTGACTAAGCATTACCTTGTACTCATACTGTGCTGCGTGATCTGGTTTGCATGAATTCCTGTATTGTCTTATTGCTGTATGTCACCCCTAAATATTGTCTGTAACCTAAATTAATGTCCAGCGCTGCGTAATATGTTGGCGCTTTATAAATACAATAAATAATAATAATACCTCTCGCTGTGCAGTGTCTTTTGCAAGCTGAGGAAGTTCACACCAGACTTTATTCACCGTGCCCAATAGCATTGTTTTGCGCTGCAGCAGTCTGTGCGACAGTGACAGTGAAGTAAAGAAATTGTCCGTCGTGGGTTTATATAAATATCATATGTATTATGGCAATGACAAACCTTAGCAGACTCCCATCCAGTGACTGACTATGCATTACCTTGTACTCATACTGTGCTCAAACAAAGGACAGAATTCTCTGGTTGTGGGGGAAGGGAGGTGGTCAAATAGAATAACTCAGATCCAAGGTGATTTAGTTCAAGTAAACAAATGGAAATGTGCGTGTTTTCAGAACAAAAGAAGGAGAACAATGGAGTTGATAGCATGTTAAAAAAACTCAGCAGGGGTGCTACTAGGTGTGAGCTCCAGGGAATTTACGCAGATCTGCGCAGCTTTGGTAAATCTAGTGTTAAGGGTGTTACTAGGATTTATTTTGCCCTCTTTTCCAGCCTACATTTTCTACTAAAAGTACCTGTTCTCTCTCTGTAAATATGATGAAAAAAATGTACGGGAAAGTATACAAAAAAGTTGAGGAAAAACACTTGACATGAGTCACCAAAACTGACCTTAGGTTGTAAGTCTCGGGTTTCCAGTTAATCGGATATTCTTCTGGGATGTATTGTGACTTCCAAGGTGAATTCTTTCTGCACATTTGAAGTGAGGTTGTCAGGTTGGCCACTCCTGGGAAAGTTTGTACTGTGTTCTGTCTTTTCTGTTTAAACATGATGGCTCTCTGAGTTTTTGGTAGAAAACTTTAGAAACGGCTTTGTAATGTTTTACAGACACCTACATTTCAAACAAAATGGTTTTTTTTATGCTAAATTAATTTCACAGCAGACTCTGGCTTATTGCCATGATAGGGAAGTTCTTTAAAACAAGCATTTTACTAATGTTCACACATAGGTAAAAAAAAATAAGTGGCCTCTGAATAGGTTGGACATTGAACAGGGTGCAAAGACGCATCTTGTTGAAAAGAGTGCCTGCTAAAGTGGTGGGTAGCTGCAGTTTGCATAGTGGCGGGGTGTGTGTTAAGGTTAGGCACCACTGGGGGGAGGTTGAGGTTAGTGACCATCACCGGGGGGGGGGGGGGGGGGTTGGAGGGGTTCTGTGTAAGAGTGGGGTGAGGTTAGGTCATAGTATAATATTGTTTAATATTATATATATTTTACTATATGAATGCTGTAGTAGAATACTGGTAAATACAGTATAGTGATATTCTACTACCAGCTATTTCCTGCCAGAAAAGAGCTTTCAGTTTATCAAATGTATGCATCTAAACAGTGTGTTTGGGCCAATCTCACACTTGACAGCTGTAAATATAAGAAATATGACTGCTGAAATGTAAAATAAACTCTCAAACATATGTGACTAACATTAGAAAAATAGCAGCAGAGCCTAGAGAAAATAACCACACCATGTACAGGTTCTGTAGGATATATTTATGCAGCGCCTTCTAATAAAATGTATATTAAAGCAATTGGTGGTAAAGTTCAATGCCTAATGCTTTCTCTTTATTGCAGAATATGTAAAGAACATTGGAAATCAATATGGCTTCTATCCAAGCCTCATTCCCGCAGGCTGTGAGAATCCAGCATTCTACTCTGGATGGACAAGTCCAAAAAATAGTGCACATTTTTGATAAGATATGTGCGCTATCCATTAATCTATAATAAACTATGGGAAGATTCTGAAACCACATCTCTGTCAATATATCATGTAACATACAAAATATGCTGCAATCTATTTTGAAGGTATTGAAAAATGATTAGAATTACAACTGTAGAACCTAAGACATTTTTGGCTTGCCTACAGACAATAAGTGGTTATTGATTTTTGTCACCTGGACCTTTCGTGATTTTTATCAGCTGATAACTGATGTTTTCCCTAAAGACATGGATTCTCCAGCCCTTCCTTCTCCCCTCCGAAACATAATGAGATAGACCATATTTTCATTTCATTCTGCACTTGCTGTAATAGTACAGACAGGCTGTAGACAACTACCAATTTATATTGCCTGGCATGGTGGCTTGTTGGCACACTGTTCTGGTGCATAGCACTCTCTTCTTGCAACACTACAGTCCCAGGTTTAAATCCTAGTCTGCACACTCTCTGGTGTTTATGATGTATGGTGTTCATGGTGTTTACATGTTCTTTACAGGTGTTTGTGTGTGTTTATTCCCACATACCTAAAACATACTGGTAAGAAAACTGGACCCCTACGCACTTAACTTTTTCTTCTGAGTTTTCTCCTAGGTGTTATTTTCACTCATTGTGTATAATGGCCCATATGCAATTAACTTTTTCTCCTGAGTTTTCCGATGTTTTTGTGGCTAGACTTGTTATGGGTGAGAAAATTATGATGTCCACAATTGTTTTATGCCCCTTCCAAGATGGGCCCCCAGGCTGTGAGGGTCACCAGGGGGGTAGGTAAGGGAAAAGGTGTGAACATTGGGGGTCCCATGAACATCTTGCCCCATGATTTGTAGTTACGCCCCTGATGGATGCCCTTTCGTTTTACTTGCCTGATCCTGATTTCTGCTTTTCAATGAAGTGAATCACTGCAATGCATCTCTAGAATCGCCTCTGAGAGATATTTCTTGTCTAAATAATTCACTTTTTGGCATATAAGCAAAGAATCCTTAGAGTCTGTTTAGACATACTGTAAGTAACTTGAGAATAGTGCTAGGTCACTCTCAGATTAAGTTTAGCTGAGCTATACATATTGCTAGAGTACATTTGAAATCGGCGCCGGTAGACTTGGGCGCAGAATACAGCCGGTATAAGGCTGATCCTGCTTCTGCACAAGTCCGGGCCGTGTTAATTACTATTCCCCCTCCAGGCCACCATGGATGGTAGGGAATGAAATAATTCGGCTTCCAGCTATTGCTGGAGGCCGAATTATTGTGATTTTTAAGCAACCTCGGCTCAGTCTTCTGACGGCGCCGACGTTACTCACTGAGCGCCGCTATAGACTGATTCCTATTATAGTCTATGGCGGCGCTGGCTGCGCCCAAATCTAGCAGCACCGAAAAGCACTGCTCCGATATGGCTATGCTATGATAATGTTGAGACACCTAAGATGATTAATAGGTCTGTATTGCTTCCTCTCAGATATGTTTTTTTTTTTTTACATTTTTGTGAGGAAGAAAGCAGAACTACAAAAAAAGCGGAAACCATCAATTTACTTTAAAGTGAACCTGTCTTGACAGAAATATGAGTGTAACCAGTCCATTTTTTCCTTGATAGTTTTCTGTTTGTCATGGCATCAATTTTTGGTGAGACAGTAGCAAGAGAAATATACAACCCATGGAATCAGAATCATTGATCTGCATGTTTGTGCCGAGTCCCTGATTTGTTAAGCAGTAAACACATAGGATGTGAATGGGAACTAGCAACTAGTAACAATAGTGATATAGCTATGTCAACAATTTTATTTCAATCCTCTCCACCTTACTATAAAATGTGACATTTACTCCATGCATCTGTGTGAAAGACACAGTTAGATACCTTCACCAGTATAGCCTGAGGACAGATAGCTGTTTTCGCTTTTGAACTTGAAATCAGCATAACAACACAAGATTTCCCAATTAAATATTGCGAAATTGCTTTTATATGAATCACTTTTATTTTTAAATTAATATATATTTAATATCTTCTGCACACTCAGATATACTATGTAGTATTTCACACCTTAAAGCTGTGTTACGCTTGGATTAATTGCTGCAGATTCATCAGACATTCCTTACAAAACTCTAAAATGTGTAAATCATCCATTTTGTCATTCCTGACAAAACAAGAATCTCTGAAGTTGCACTTTGTAAGATTTACTGGCCATTCTAAAAATAGATACAGTATATAAATAAAAAAAAGTAAAGTTCTGTTGCTCTGGTGATCATGTTAGGGGCTTAGTTTACACCACAAAACGTGATCACTAAGTGCTTAGCGACAAAGATTTGCAATGTGATTCATCTACATTCATTCAAACTGAAATGCTCCAACAAATGCTACATAGCAGTTTGCAATTTTAACCAAATTACAGTGCTGCTGTGGGAACACCCTCATAGGGTGACATTGCACTAGTGCTTTGCCGATTGCTGTCGATCGGCAAGCGCATCGCAATCGCTTCCAGTGTGAACCAGCCCTAAGGCACACATAGATCTTTAAAAGACCTCTATCATGAAAATCCTAAAATTCCTGAGCCTCCAAATTAGAGCTTCTTGTTACAGTACCACCTATTATATTGTGCTCTATTATACTTCCCCCATGATGGGGGAAAAATGCCAAGGAACCCCTGCAGAGTACTGAAGCAACCCCCAGTGAACCCTGTTTGAGAAAGCCTGTTATAAACAATAAAGGCCATGCTGAGTATCCCCTATGAGGAGATGGACTAGTCCAAAACCTGTCAGCTCTGTCAGATTTCTACTAAATACTGTAAGTCACAGCAAGGATGAGAAAAGTTATTTATGGCTCATTTCACTCTGGAAGAAAAATACTTCTTATTTGTATGTGTTTAAATGTATTTTAAATTTTAAACATTTTCATGATAGTGGTCCTTTACCAATCACACCGGCATTAATACTTGATCATAGAGAAACCATGGAAGTACTAAAATAAATAAATAAAAAGGATTGCACATGCTTGCTAACATGCATTGAGAATTTATTATATAATTCTCTGCCATCACTATGCTTCTGGTGATTGCTGTAGCATTGACAGCCAAATTACAGGTGATGCAGCATATTGTATATTAAACCATGATTTATTATACACATTTTTCCTGTCAAGGTAATAAATTATAAAACATCCTTGTAGGTTGTGATTATATAATAATAATAATAATAATTTCTTTTTTTGTATAGCGCTTTTCTCCTGTCGGACTCAAAGAGCTTATGAGGCAGCCACTAGAGCGCACTCAGTAGGCAGCAGCAGTGTTAGGGAATCTTGCCCAAAGAACTCCTTACTGAATAGGTGCTGGCTTACTGAATAGGAAGAGCTGGACAAGCTGTAAGTTAATAACGTGTTCATCCATATTTCAATCACATGTACCTCTGTCCTAAGGGAATGCGGCAGTAGGTGATAAATAATGAAAGAACATTGGGAAAAGAGGGCAGCTGTTCTCAATCCACTCAGTCTGTGGCCTTTTTTTAATTTGTGGCCTTTTTAAAAAAAAACATGGGGATAGTAGCTATTCTTTCACTCTTCCAGGAATGAATAAAAGATGTGCTTAAAGCCTTTAACCACTTCCCTACCACAGGTTTTTTCCACTTCAAGACCAGAGCAATTTTCACATAACGCACCTCCCATTCATTTGCCAATAACTTTATGACTACTTAACACACTGAAACGATCTATGTATTATTTTTTGCGGGACAAACTAGGCTTTCTTTGGGCAATACTTTTTGCTAATAATTATTTTATTATATATGCATTTTACAGGGAAGAAGAAGAAAAAAAATTGCAAAAATTCATCATGTCTTAGTTTTCAGCCATTGTAGTTTAAAAAAAAAGTGCTATTGTAGGTAAAACAGTCACATTTTATTTGCCCATTTGTCCCGTTAATTACAATACTTAAATTGCGTCCCTAGTACAATGTATGGCAATAATATTTTATTTGGAAACACAGGGGTATTTTTTCAGTTTAGTGTTTTTTATACTATAAACATAATTATAGGCTTTTATTTACAAAAGCAACATTAATATATCAACATAACATACATATTTAAAAAGTCCCTAAGGTAACTATTTATGTAGGTTTTTTTTTAATGTTGTAATTTTTTTTATTTTTTATTTACAAGTTTTATTTTGGTAACTATAGGTTAGGGGTGGAAGGGGTTTAACAATAGTAAATATTTAAATAAATGTTTGAATGTAAGAGTGTATTATGGTATATTGGGGTGTATATGGTTGTATTTTACTTTTTGGCCACAAGATGGCACTACACTTAGCTCACTGTCTGCTGTTTACAGCAGATAGGAACAAAACTGTTTGTAACAGTTTCCTTGGGGTTATGAATGAGAGATGCTCTCTCTCCCATTCATATCGGCACGGGGATCAGGGCTGAGAATGGATTATTCTCATGCCCTGAACACAGAAGAACGGGGATGCGGCGGAAGCGGCTCTGGAATCGCGATTGGCGGCGGTGAGTAAACAGTGCGTATATATACGCCCCTGATCTGCTAGAGGTAAACACAGGGGCGTATATATACGTAGCAGAAATCTGGAACTGGTTAAATACTCTCTGTACTCACATCAGTAACGCGATACCGGCCAAATCCAGGCAAAACTTATTTCCAGTCTTGGATGGAGTAGGAGAACAATCAAAACAGGTATTCTTGCTTTTACTAACTTTAGAAAATGTTTCTTTATCTCTGCCTGTACCCCAGGATTAGTGACCTAAAGAGTACACGAGCCAAAGCTCTGGTACGAGATTAAATACTTACCTTAAAGGGACACTTAAGGCGACCCAAAAAAATGAGTTTTACTCACGTGGGGCTTCTACCGGCCCCCTGCAGCTGTCCGGTGCCCAGGCAGTCTCACTCCGATGCTCCTGTCTCCCGACAGCCACTTCTGTTTTCGGCGACAGACGCTGACAGGCCTAGGAACGCTAGTGATTCTTCGTGATCCTGGCTGCAATAGCACCCTCTATACTGCTATTGTGGCCAGGAATGCGAAGAATCACTCGCGTTCCCAGGCCTGTCGGTGGCTGTCGCCGAAAATGGAAATGGCTGCCGGCGGGGGGACAGGAGCATCGGAGCGAGACTGCGTGGGCACCAGACAGCTGCAGGGGGCCGGTAGAAGCCCCACGTGAGTAAAACTCATTTTTTTGGGTTGCCTTAAAGAGACTCTGTAACAAATTGTTTATCTTTATTTCTTCTATGCTATAAGTTCCTATGCCTTTTCTAATGTGGTCTGGCTTACTGCAGCTTTTCCTAATTGCACAGTAGCTGTGTTATCTCTGTTATATGATCTAATCTTCTCTCTATAGTCGGCACAGTCAGGCTGAGGCAGTCAGACTGGAATGTGCAGGGCTGCTTGTGATTAGCTAGAAGCTGTACACACCCCCTGCAGGCTCTGTGTGACTAACACACTCTGCTTAGCTGAGCCTATTAGAAGCTGGTTAGTTTGTTTGTAAACACTGCCTAAAACTGGCAATTACAAGCCAGGTTTGCAGCAGAGAATGGCAGAAACAGCACAGAGGGGACCAGGAGCACATAATGAATAGAATGGTATGCTTTTTATTGTAAGAATTTCAGAGTACAGATTCTCTTTAAGTGTCCCTTTAAGTGAGGGAAGCCTCAGGATCCTATTGAGGCTACCCTCCATACTCTGATGTCCCCCATTGCTGAGTGCGGCCCACCGGAAGATTAGCGACAAGGCATTGTCATTAATCGTATCGGGGGCGTGCAGCTCCTCTTCCTATAGCATGGCCGTGCACTAGCCGAGCAAGCCCGCCTGCGCATGTGCCAGTGTGGCCATGCTATTCAAAAAGGAGCTGCACGGCCCCGATATGGAGGGGGGCCACACTCAACAATGGAGAGCGACAGGGGTGTTGCTAGGATCCTAAGAGATCCGTGGCACTTTTTGGCACTCCAGATGGAAAATGGGTGTGACTATGCACCAGAATGTGGGTGTGGTTTTGGGTGGAGCCAAATATACATGAACTTAACAGAAGTCTAAGTAGGCCTGCCCAGCAAAATGTTGGATGAAGCCCCCTTTCCGTTAATACCAAAAAACAAAACAAAAAATGCAGCAGAGCACATAAATAGGCAGTGTCACTTAAACATAACTAGGCAGAGTTACCTGGCTTCTGTGCTGGTTGGTCTGGCTTTCTGCTGGGTGTGTGCTGGCCTGCTGCCAGGTTATATGGCAGTTCCCCCATTCCCTGACCTTCTAATGGACCCCCTCCCATGTGCATTGAGGCACCACAACTCCCAGCATGCCCCCATAGAAGAACCACAGCTCCCTGCATGCCCCCATAAAGGCATCACAGTGCCCAGCATGGCGCCACAGCACCCAGTATGCCCACATAGAGGCACCACAGCTGCCAAAGTGCCCGCCATTAAGGCACCACAGCTGACTCTGCCTAGGGGTGGTCCAGGGCACGTGCCACTGATCTTTGGGCTAGCAATGCCCCTGGAGAGCGATGGAGTAGCAAGGGAAGCCTCAACTGGATTCTGAGGCTTCCCTCTCTTAAGGTTAGAATCCGATTTTGATCCCGAGCTTCGGCTCAGGATCACTTTAAAGAGGATCCGTAATGACATATGTGATGTATACTTCAGGATACCCATTTCTTACATGAATTATTCTGGTTTCAGTGCCAGAAACACTTCCTATATATCTACATATTGCTGTATATTGGTAGGTAACCTCACCCTAGAGTGATGCTTAGTTTAAACTATTATGTCACACAGCCTTCTTTCACAAAGCATTCTGGGAGACCAGATGTTTTTCCTGCCCACTTCATAACAAGCAAACATTCCACAGTTATGCACCATGCCAGCAGAAAAGATGTTTCCATCTGTGATAAATTTAAAAGATTGGACAGAATTTACAATGGGCAAACATTGGGTAATTAATTTATAAATTAATATTGTAAAAAAAAAGTTAAGTTATATACAGTAAGGTTCATCTTTATAGTCTCTTCACAGAAACGTTACTTCACTAAAAGGGATCAGTTGTAAAGGTCTGGAGGGTTAAACATTGGGAAAGGGAATGGTTACTGGACAGGGGAAAGGGGCAAAAATCGTGACTATTGATGTGTTCAAAGTGAAAACTTCATGTGGATCCAAACTCTTGCACAGCACACAATGAAAAGTATTTCTTCCACATATAAGTGCTACAGAAATCCATTGCATTGTGCCCTGTATGTTTGTTTAGCTACATCAAAGTGTGGTTAGCTTATCAGCAGCTGTGACTCACAGCACCTCTATGGCTCTGCCTCAACAGGAAAGACTGAGGCTTAAAGTGGATCGGAGGTGAACTTTTACTGATTTCATAATAGTGTTCCTTTCCTATTGTTTATAGGGAATTCCTCAAGCCAAATACTTTTTTGTTTTTGTTTTAATACTCTAATTCCCTATAAACTAAATAAACCACGCCCGCAGGTTTTCAGTGAGCCTTGGCAGTAGCAAGGGCTCATGGGAGCTCAGTCTGGGCAGGAGGAGGAGGTGTTACTAGCCATTGATTTCAGAGACAGAGGGGAGGAGGGAGGAGGGGGGATTAGTTTTTTTTCACAGGCTGAGTGCTCAAGATGCAGATAAGCCTGCCTCTGTGTAATGTTTACAAACAACATGGCTGCTGTCATTGTATCACAGAAAGAAATAATATTTTTCTATTAAAGCTGTTTGCAGCTAGATTTGCTGTGTAAACTATCTAAACTTTAGATAAGATATATAGACAAGTTACTTGTTATAGTTAGTTTTTCATCTCGGATCCGCTTTAACCCTTTCTTTGTTCTCTGCACAATTAATCCAGTTAAATCTTCATTACTGTACAGTTCTATAAATTGAAGAAGAATTTTTTCCCTTATGCTTGGAACACACAATACGTTTTTCCCGTTCGATTCTCCGCTCGATCGTTTTTTCCGCTCGATTCGCCACTTGATTCTCTTATCTTCTGCTTGTTTTTCTTATCTTTTTCCACTCACTTCTATGAGGAATTGACCGGTAAAACGATCGAGAGGAATATCAGACATGACGGAATTTATTAATCGAACCCATCGATCTAATGAAAAAATGTAACGTGTGTTTCCAGCATTAGGGCCCATTTCCACTAGACGCGTTGTAATGCGGAAACTGCTTCGCATCGCATCAAAACTGCAACCAATTCACGTCAATGGAAAAGTTTCCATTGACACAAATTTACCTACGCGATCCGGCACAATACGACGTGGGGGAAATTTTGGATAGCATGCTGCAGTTTTCCACAGCACGCATCCGAGTCCCCATAGCCGCCGACAGGAAGCCGCATGACGCCACATACGGTTGTACGGAAAACAACCGTAAGTACTTGCGGAGGGATGCGAGGCGATGCGGCAATCACCTTACATCCTGAAAGCCAGTGGAAACGGGCCCTAAAGGTTATCATGCAGTGGCTAATATTTTAGAGTTTATTTACATTCAAAATGTAGCCATTAATCTATCATGTAACAAATCACAACAATGTTAAAATATACAACATTTTCACAAATATAAGCCTCTCAGACCAGACAGCAACAGCTACAAGAGTGCAATGATAACTGGCTATTTATGCACTAACCTGATGAGGATAGCTGTTGGACAAATTGAATTAAGTTAGTTTAAACTACTAAAATAAACCAATGTCAAAGCATTGAAAATGTTCATTGCTAGTTATTTTACATGATTCAAGGACTAAAGGGGCCCATACACCTAACGATTTTCCCGCCGATATACAGCTGTTTCGATCACAGTGATCGAAACGGCTGTGAAATCGACGCGCACACCGCTGACAGAACGATCTATTTCCGTCCAAAATCGATCGCTCCCGTCGACCCACCCCGTGCGGAAGATTTTTTTCGGTCGCCGGCGGGTTGGGAGTGCGTCGTTAGTGGCGTTCGAATGCCCGACGACTGACGCAATACAGCGGTAATACATTACCTGCTCCAGCCGGCGCAAGTCCCCTGGTCTTCTTCTCCACTTCGTGCTCCAGAGCTACACAGAACTTCCTGTCCTGGCAGGAATTTTAAACAGTAGAGCGCCCTCTACTGTTTAAACTTCCCCTGGACAGGAAGTTCAGTAGCCGGAGCGGAGCGGAGAAGAAGACAGCAGGGTCTCGCGCCAGCTGGAACAGGTAATGTATGCGGGGGGGTGCGGCAGCAGCAGCAGCTCCACAGATTGTGATCGGTTTCAGGCTGAAATCGATTCACAATCTGTTTGCAGTAAAGGTGGCCAAACGATCCCTCTCTGATCAGATTCAATCAGAGAGGGATCTATCTGTTGGTCGAATCTGATGGCAAATCGACCAGTGTATGGCCACCTTAAGAACAGGTTTGTTGGTCATTGTTGTTGTAAGTATAAAATAGTCATTATGCTCATACTCCATGAGATCCATTAGTAGACAACATTCTGGCTAGTAGCATGATACAGATAGAAGTATATCAGTATATCAAGCAATAAAGAAATAGTAACAGAGGTTAGACAAATGCAACAGTCAGGCAACAGTTGGGTGCTCGTTGGGTAATTCATCCTCCCGCCTTCCGGCCACGGGTAACATTCGTGTGCAATTTAAATACAGCCAAATTACAGCATGTGTAACACCACACATTATCATTTGACATGTAGAGGCATTGCGCGGTAGCTGAGAACTGTGACGTCACTTTTGAGCACAGCCACATTCAGATGTGACTCCATGGGGGAAGTTGCCCCTTCACCACTGGTACCGAGTGCTAGCAAGCATGGGAGCCGCTAACAGGCAGCGAATTCACTACCTTCAGGCTCCTGTGTTAAAGAGGCCTTATACAGTCTTTCCAGGTGGACAATAGTCACAATCACTAAATGCAACAGTGTACATTCACTTCAGTAATTACCTAGCATTCACCTGCCACATAGTAAATACTTGTACAACACTGGACTACAGACTTGACAATGAATAGCCCCCCTGCACAGATCTCTACCCAGCAGGCAACAATTAAACAATTGGACAGGTAAAGACCTTTGAATACGTATGCTTAGCTTCCCTAGACATCCACACTATAGTTCCCTATACATAAAAATGCTGCTGTTCCACAACAGGATTTGTTTATTTCTTAAGATATTTGTTCTGTCTGTTATAAATTAATATTCCCCCACTAAAGGCTTGCATCCTAAAGTTTCCAGTGCAACTCGGTTCCTCAACTCTATTACACAAACACAATTAAAAAGAGCAGGAACACAATGCCGAAACCTGCCAGGTAACATTATCGGGTAGCAGCGATAAGTCATTTCAGATGTCATTACATTTGAAAAAGTCACACACAAGTGTCATAATTTCCTATTTATTTTTTTCTATTTTCTGCCATTTTTTCCACATGCATCGAACTGACCTAGAACTGTTCATGGCAGCATCCATTATTTAGCTTATCAGCTGTCTGCATAATATGGCATAAGCTTGAAATATTGATTTTTACCTACAACTTGCTTTTTATACAAGAGTAAAAACCTTCTTTCTGCTAAGTTCCTACATGATCATTATACAGTCTATTCTAGAAAGTTCTAATGTGTTTTAGAATGTTCTAATGTGTTACTCACTTCTGTTTTTGCACCCAAAATGTTTCCTGTTAGTACCCTCCAGGTTATACAAGTATCTAAGCTACAAACTGAGGACCTAGAATGCAGAAGAAATATCGTTTAATTATAGATCTTGTACTATCTATTTAACATGTTCTGCGGTAATCAGACATTATATATGCCAAAGCACTGTTCCTTTTTCAAGCAGTTCACATTTGTTTTGTAATTGTAACATGAAAATACAGACTGAAAGAGCAGTGGAAATGGGCTACATTAAATTGTACCAATTGTATATCATTATGCTTTGGACCTGAAGGAGAACTTCAAATAAAACCATAGTAACCAACCATATGAATGTTATAGTAACCCCTCAGTCATAACATGCATTCAATCTCTTTCACATAAGGATTTTTACATCATTGAACACCTCATTGAACAGTCATTGATGAAAAAAAATAAAACATGTTTTAAACAATGTTTATAGGAACCACAAGTTCATAGTTCAAATGTCTTGCTAAATAGCTTGATGGTAAAGGAGATAATTTGACATCCAAATCAGGCAGTGGTCTTTTGGCAAGGCGCCCCTACTTTCTCTCCAGTGAAGTGATGGGGACTGTTACCATGTCAAAGGGGTGTACGTTTGGTGCGCCAGGCTGGTAGACCTGGGAGATCTCTGTAGTAGCACAGAATGGGCTCGATTCTCTAAATCGTGATAACTGCTATCACAGCAGTTATCACGTGATCTGCTGGGCGCAATGCTTTGCGCGCTCAAAGCATTACTCCTTATGATAAAGGAAGGTTTGTGCATGATCACTTGCTTGAAACAGGGTAAAACGGGGACTTTCATATACACCAATCCACAATCATGCTGAGTATGGGGAATCACAGCTGAATATGTAAGCATAAAACAATAAATACGGTTATAACCCAAGCAGCTTCAAATAGGTAAAGTGCATTGTGCAATACCCAGAAACCTAGATTCAGAAAAGTAGAAATTAACCACCAGTGTGTACCAGAATGGTATGGAAGAAAAGTCCCACAAATGTAATAGCAGGAAGAGTGCACAAGTAATAGCAGGAAGAGTGCACAAGGATGACAGTGTGAAGCATGATAGAGAAGCTCACCAGGAATCTAGGTGGAATGGCGGCAAAAAGAATGCACAAAAGGGACAGTGCAGACCATGAATGGAGAAGCTCACCAGGGAGTATGGCAGCTAGACACCCAAATCCCACCGACCACCTTTCGTGGAAGCAGCTTGTCAAAGGTGCTTCTCTGTAGGGCCTCCTCTTCAGCCTCCCTCCCACCCTATGCAGAGTTGTGAGTGGAGCAAAATGACAGGTTCCTCACCTGCTCACAGCTTCTAGTGTCAATCTTTCGGGCCACAGCATGTCGCTCATCACGTGACCCGCTGGCATGTATTGGCAGCAGGTCAACTGACACGCTGTAGCCAGAGATTGAGGCTCGGAGCTACAAGTGGGTGAGTAACCTGTCATTTTGCTAGGAGGGATAGTGTATAAAAAAAAAACTATTTTATTGGACACTTAAAAAGATGATGTGTTTCACAGGTCTTATCCACTTTTTCTGGTTAGGGTTCATGTTGTGTGGTGTAGGTGCTCCAAGTCCACTGTGTTCAACATCAAGACAAAGAGCATGCCTTATCCAAGTTAACATGCCATATCAGAGATAACATGCTTTCTCAGAGTATAATAGCGAGCGCTACAAACTTATGCCTAATTGGCAATGACAAGAGCTCCACTCGTCCTGCCCCGACCCCCTATGCTACTCTGATGAGGCGTGTTAACTTTGATAAGGTGTGTTATCTCTGATAAGGCATCCTATTTGTCTTAGTGAATGAAGCCCACTGTGTACCTTGACCTGAAGGAGCAGGTAAGACAATTGAAAGACATTGTTCTTTTAACTGTCCAATAAAATTGTCCTTGAAACCCTACTCCTCATTTAAGGTAAGATTGAATATTATAATAATCTTTGTCATGACTTTTTGTTGGGGTGCCTCCTCCTCTTACCTATCCCAATTTCCTCACTGGAGAGATGAGGTTTTCATCCAACACACTCAACCATGCTGACTAAGCTCTGCTTTGTGTTGTCTTCTCCAGAGCCAAATTCCTTTCACAGGCACACTATTAACGATACCAAATCTGAACTCCCAGTTGCTACACACTTTCGTTCCAACGGACACAGCATGTATGATCTTCATGTCACTGTCCTGAAGGGTGGCTTCAAAACGTCAAATGATCGATTAATAGCAGAAATAAAATTTATAAATTGTTTCAAAGCGGTGGACAAGGGCTTGAATAAGGACAAAAACTTTTTATATTGGTATGAGGCTGATGCCTATATAGCTAAACTTGTGAACTATTGTCTCAGCTAACAACCTCCCACCCCATTTAGATGTTCTGTTTCACTTAAGGCATCTTAATGACATGTATTTATGCCTGAAAAAAATCTATGTATCACCTTTTGATGTTGCATGTATAAATCTGTCTGTACCATCAGCCTGCAAGCAAACAGGATTCAAGCCCGACGAAGGCTGCAAAGCCGAAAGCTTGCTTATTCTTTTTAGTTAGCCAATAAATGGCATGATCCTGATTTAAAACTTCTTGCTTTTACTGATGGCTAACTAGGTACAATATCCTACTGCTCCTTTTATCAGGGAGCAGAAGCAAAGGATCATGTGACACAATTTTTAATTAACATTTATGGTAGCTGCTATGGTTATTAGACATTTGAACACCTTGAATATATAAGATATAACTATAATATTTTAATATTGCTGTAAATATTTGTACATAAAACTAGTTATAGTGAAAGTTTTATTTTTTTTTACATTTTTACTTTATACAGTAATTTGTATTAAATATGTTTCTATTAATGTTTTTAAATTGAATACCTTAGTCTTAAAGTGGAACTGAACTCTTGCACAGGGCAGAAAGAAAACATAGAGAAATGCACCCTGTATGTATTTAGAAAGTTTAGCCTCCTCATTTGTGTCTAATCACAAGTTGTAATCTGATCTCTCCCATGTCACATGACTGCCACAGCAGAGATGGCAGATAAGCTCATTTGAAAGTACACAATGTTAAAAATATGTCTGCTTCCATGAATCAGGAAGTAGAAACTGTGCAGATTTATTTTAGGATTTGTATCAGCTGTAACAAAAAAAATGCTTTTTGTTTACAGGTTAGTATGCTGTTGCTTATCTTTTAGAGCAGAGAGGACGTTCTGAGTTCAGGTCCACTTTAAATAAATTCAGTAATTGATGTGTGTGTGTGTGTATATTTGCGCATAGGCTTACCATACCTCCTGTGGCCCAGCGTCTGTCTCGATTTAGCTGGAAAGCTCTTTGTCCAAAGTCCTGGTCGGCAGGAGTGGAGCAGGCGCAGTATGTCTGCAGGAGTATGCGTGCATTCCCGTGGGAAGACATTGCCGGCGTGCGTGTTCTCTAACCCAGACATACTACGCAGGCATGTGCAGTATGTCCACTCGGGCCCCTTTTGACTGCCCGCGCTGGCTACGTCATCCTGTGGGAGTACGAGCCTACCCCCACGGACATACTACGACTCTCCAAACCCAGCTGACCAGAAATTTGGACCGAAGAGCTTTTCATCTAAAAGGAGACAGAAGCCAAGCGGCCCGCAGGAAGTGTCGTCAGTGGAGCGCACACTTAACAAGGAAGAGGTGAGTGACCCCGCCCGTTGCCTCTTACAATTCAGCCAGCGACATAACTCCTTAAAGCAGGAGGGGAGCGGAGGATGGGGGACCCAGGCGAGGGAGGGGGGGGTCCGACCCCCCTCCCCGCCGCTAGGCCCAATACCCCCGTCCTGCCCGCTACCCCTCCAGCTCGGCGGCGGCGGCGGCGCCCCCCACGGGGGGAAGGGGGGGGGGGGCGGCAGCAATAATTTTTTTGCCTCAGGCGGCAAAAAGTCTAGGGCCGGCCCTGCCTATGCGCACCTCCCCCCCACATACAGGGCATCAGTTACTGAATTTATTGAAGACTAAGGTATCCTTTAAGAGTACTTTGGTTTACAAGCATGTTTCCAGAACATATAATGCTTGCAAAACAAGGTTCCACTGTATATGTTTGGTTTGCAGCCTCGAGAATATTTGTAATAATATACAGTATTGCGAATAAAAATGTACTGCACATTTTACAGCTTTCTCCCATGCAGCCAGCCAGGCACTGCTCTCCAGCTGTTGCTGAATTACAGGTGGGGATGTAAAGAATATTATTAGTGTCAGTTTTATATCATTCATATACAGTATTTCATGCATGCAAGCCATTACTCCAGCGTGGTCTTCATACTCGACAGGAGAGCAGAAATAATATCTGTACTTTAGCAATTCATTCGCTATTTTATTGATGTTATTTTGTCTGCTTCATCAATTTTTTATTTACTATATATTTTTCCGCAGTCTAAATAAGTCAGCTGCTTGGAAGTGCAATGGGTGAGAACAACTCATATTTTATTACCGAATCATACAATTCCCGGTGGTTAGATCAAAAGCCTGGTTAGTACACTTGTCAAGTGGGCGCTATCACTACATTTTTCTCAGCTTACCTTGTGGGGAACGTTTGCTACATCTAAGTGAAGTGAATTTCTGTTTAATCTTGTGGAGTGAGTAAGTGAAGTCTATGCATAGGGTTGAATTATAATTGCTCTTTTTCTACTTTTTTTTCCTACTTCTTGCTTTTTGACCTGTTTGTGTATTATTTTTCTACATTGTAATTCCCTATTAAAGCATATCTTTGGGAATTATTTTGTTTCCAAGCCGTGTTCCAGGCAGGAATGTTTTATAAAACCTGTACAGACACTCAGTGGTAGAACTTGAATTTTATTTGTGTTGAAGTTTATTGATTAGATGCAGCAGTTTCAGAAAGTTCAGTCTGAACATTCCCCGTACAGCCTGAACAGCAGCAGAAGCAGCAGAGCAACAGAGGACCCAACCATATTTTTATTTTGTTTTATACCTATATTTTTAATATTGGATTGGACGGTCACTGCTGCTGTTTAGAATCCACACTCACACTGTTGTCTTTTAGCTAAAAAAGATACAGACCTAATAACCCTTTGTACTTTCCTGCAGTAAAACCTCATTAGAATCCTTATCTCACTGTTCCTCAGCTGTTCTGGCTTCTATGCACTATCAGGAAACCAGACTGAATTCAACAAGCTGTTAACAAGCTAATTTGCATAGATACCAACTTATTTTTAAAGTGAACCCCAGGTTGGAGACATCGATAGGCTGACATATTTATTTCCTTTTAAACAATACACGTTGCCTCACTGTCCTGCTGATCCATTGCCTGTAATACGTTTAGCAATAGACTAGGTGATATTTTCAAACTTTTCAATAAAATGCCTTTTAATTCATCAGCAAGGAAAAAAAATACTCAAAATAATTTTAATAGTACTTTTTCACCTACTTTTTTATATACGTCTTCCTTTACAAAGTGCTTAAAAGTTATTCTAAATCAAAGATGAAAAATTCTCCCCTAGGAGAAAACTTAGGAGAAAACATTAATTGCATATGGGTCCAAATGTCTCTGACTGAAATAAAAAAAACAAAACAAAAAAAAAACACTGAAGTAGCTCAAAAATACTATCAAGGCCTTTCAGTGGTAACCCCCCCCCCCCCCCCACAAAACAAAACAACAACAACAACAAAACTAAAAAAAAGACTCAACTGTGACCATAAAAGTGGCTTAAAAATGATGCAAAGATGGCAATAAATGAAGATTCCCATAGAATTAGTGTAAATACAACCAAATACATACATTTAGTTCTCAAAAGTATAATTTTGTGTGTATTTTCTTATCTGTAAGGCAGTTTTATACTAATAGCCTGGTGAGTTCCTAATAGGACAATAATAATAAACATTTATTTTATATGATATAACTGTGAAGAAAAAAAGCTTGCATGGCTACAGTTGGTTTGTTGAACTCCCATTGCTTTATAAGGCATAACAAAAGGAACAAGGTGTATAGGAGACCAAAAAAAAATATTTCAAAACGGAATAACTGAACAGTTGTGATCACGATGCATTCAGTAGAATCGTTACTCCAGCTGAGAGAAACAATAAAAGCGTGCTGCAACACAGAGCTCCATCCAGACAATAACTGTGCTTCTAACTTGTATATTGTTGTATATGTATAATTGTATATGTGTTTAGCCTAAGTAAGCCTGTAGCCATCCTCAGCATGATGGGAAAAACTTACCTTACCAGTGCATTTCATATAAACAGAATAAAAAAACAACATATTTCTATACTCTACATGAAAGTTTGGTAAAAATATGCACACAGCATAAAGCAAACGCCCCCCAGTAAAATTATATGCAAGCTTAATATAATTAGTTATTGCTGGAAGGCGCTTGTCCTCTGCACATATATTTAGTCCTTCCTTGTTGTTGGCCTCACTGCTGTCTAATTCTGCTCTATCCTAAGGGAGCATTTCCTCGCGGCGTGTTTATGCAGTAATTTCACCAGGTGGCTAATACAGTTTCTGCTCAGCGCACAGGAACAATGCCGCAGTAAAAGTTCCTTGCTTGAGCTCTGAAATCCACTTGCACTTTTCCTGGGTTGTATATTGCATTCAGCAATTCCGTTGGCATTCTTGATTTTCACCTGTATGCCACATGTCCTGCCTCTGCCTATACTAGGTTCCCACTTGTACAGGAAAAACATATCCATTCTGTATGTTTGTTGCAGCACAGCAAATTGATACAATGCAAAAAAATAGGGCTGCTTCCACTTGCATTTTAAATAGAATGCAAAATCATGACCTGTTGCATTTTTACCAGAACGCAGATGCATTTCTCACAGAAAAATCTCCTGGTCACAGCAGGAGAACAATTTAAAACATAAGGAGGCCTGCAAACATGAACTGGGTTTAGAAAAGGTTGTCAGATATAAAGTAGCAACATTTTACAATCCTGATCTGGACTATATCAAGGCAAAGTGAGAAAAATAGTATCTGCACAGCATCTGCAGCAGGGCCGGATTTGTACTCTTTACCGCCCAACCAAGGCCACTGTCACCAGCCACCACCCTTCGTTATAGGTAGGGAGATGACTCCTCCCTCTTTCCTCCAGTATAGTTAGCCAGGTGACTCCCTTAATCCCTGCTTTTGCCCCCCCCCCCCTTAAGTATAGTTAGCCAACTTGCCTTCACATTGCAGCAGCCATCAGTGTCACTCATTCCTCCGCTTGTCTCCAGTGCAGAAGCTTCCTCTTCCTTTCTAACTCCAACGCTGCCCAAGTCCATAGCTGCTGGCCACAACGCAAACATGCACAGACAGCAAGGTGGCCGCTGCAGAGGCAGCTAGCAGCAGAGTACCGCGGTCAGGCACTCGCCTAATCTCCCTGCATTGCAGCATTTGCAAGCTTGCACCAGTTTAGCCTGATTTGGTGCCCTTGCTCCTGTGGTGCCCTAGGCCATGGCCTAGGTGGCCTTGCCCTAAATCCGGCCCTGATCAGCAGTGCAATTTCTTTTTAAAAATCCAGGCTACCCGGTTTAAATTAAAAAGATTTCTTGCTTTACCTGAAAAAAAAAAAAAAAAAGATTTCTTGCTGCAGCTACACAATCGTTGACATGCTAGTTTCTGAGCAACCCTCAAGGTGAGTGACACAACATTTTCAAACTTAATGACAGAACTTTTTTGAAATCTTTAATTGAATTTGAAAAATTGAATCCATCTGAGATATACAAGATCATTTATAGTATCCTATGTACACCAATGTTTTCCAGACTTGACATCTTTACCAAGTTAGTTTCCTTGGGCTTGATTCATTAAGCTGCGCAGTGCATCTTAATGTGCAGAAGCGTGCGCTATGCACGCCTTACTTAGTAGGGCTCTCTGCCATGTAAGGAGTGTGCCTTCCCTTTGATATGCGTTGCTGTGTCCTCGCTTCCCCTGATGTCACCAGGAGCGTACTGCGCAGGCACAGACCATACTGGGCTTGTGCTGTACACTCCTGGTGACATCAGCGGGAACGAGGACACGGCAACGCAGGTGCAGGGGTTTTCTGACTTTAAAGTCGGAAATTCCAGAAGTGAGCCAGAGGCGAGGCCAGAGCATCGGTGAGTGGCTGCGCGGGCACAGGATGTCTGCGGGGGACCATTACTAGCCACGGGTAAGTTCAACTCATTTTCCCCCGACCCCCCTACTGTATTCCTTTAACTTACCTGGGGCTTCTAATGGTCCCCCGCAGACGTACTGTACCTGTGCAGCCACTCACCGATGCTCCAGTCCCCGCCTCTGGTTCACTTCCGGAATTTGCGACTTAAAAGTCAGAAAACCACTGCACCTGCGTGACTGCGCCCTCACGCTGACGTCGCCAGGAGTGTATTGCGCAGGCCCAGTACAGTCTGCGCCTGCGCAGTACACTCCTGGTGATGTCAGGAGCGAGGACATGGCCGCGCAGGCACACTGGTTTTCTGACATTAAAGTTGGAAATTCAAGAAGTGAACCGGAGGCGGGGACCGGAGTATCTGTGACTGTGTGCGTGGGCACAGAACATCTGCGGAGGACCATTAGAAGCCCTAGGTAAGTTCAACTCTTTTTCCCCTACCCCCCTACAGTAGTCCATTAAAATAGAATTGTGCTTTCCATGACAAAATCATATTAATGCATGACAATGCACCACCTCATGCTGCAAGGACTGCCTCTGCATCATAGGCTGCTATCAGCATAAAAGAAGAGAAACTCATAGTATGGCCCCCATTCTCCCATGACCTCTATCATAGTGAGAACCTTTGGAGCATCCTGAAGCAAAAGACATAGACGAGTGGGAGGCAGTTTACATCCAAACAGCAGCTCTGAGAGGCTATTCTGACATCCTGCAAAGAAATTCAAGCAGAAACTCTCAAAAACGCACAAGTTCAGTGGATGCAAGAATTCTGAAGCTGCTATCAAAGAAGGGGTCATATGTTAATACATAACTTGACCTGTTAATTGTTTTTGATTAAAAAAGCTTTTGATTATAGTAAATATATCCTTCTAATACTGAAAATTCAACAAAAGACAATTTTCAGATCTTTACAGCCTATAAAATGTTTTGAAACTCTGTTCTGTGTAAAATTTTTAAACAGTGCATATTAAGTTTTTTATTTTTGTTATTATTAGGAGGTCTGTTCAGTAAAATTTGAATTATACTGGTTGATGACTCAAACATTAGGCTGACTGCCACTTACATCCACTATTAAGGAAAATCAGAGAAAAATATAATATGCATAATAATTAGGAAGGCAGTTTAGAGTTGCATGAACAAATGCCTTAAAAACACTTTTTTTGCCCAAAAGTACAGGCTTTGTTTTTTGCCACGCTTCTTCCTGAAAAACTGCCATGGCAGTTTTCAGCCATTGCAAAGGCTTCAAAGAGATTGTGTCATATGAGGGTGGGAGGCAGCTATTAGATCAGCACAGGGATGCTGTGTGTCATTAAGTTAGTTAATCAAAGAGGGTAATGGGGAAAAGAGTGTAGTGCTAACTACCAGAGGCGTAGCAATAGGGTTTGCAGAGGTTGTGACCACATTGGGGCCCTTGGGCCAGAGGGGCCCCAAAGGGCCCTCCATCAACTGCAGTATTATCTCTCTATTGGTCCTGTGTTCATATTAATTACTTCTAAAGATACTTTGAATAGTGGTAATCATTAACAAACTGTTCCCCATCCCCTTCTTGCACCTCTGACACTGTAGTTAACATTGGCAGGTTTTGGCGCGCCATATCAATTGTTACGTATATAGTGCTTGGGGGCCCCAATGTAAAACTTGCATCGGGGTCCACAGCTCCCTGGCTACGCCACTGCTAACTACAGTATTGACAGTGACAGACACACAATAGCGCATACCGGAGAAGCAGGTAATAAAAGAGCGGCCAAAAATGGGCCGCTATTTAGCAGGTGCCAGGGCTAACCACTATTTAGCGGGCGGATTGGTTAAATTTTATATTTTGGCTTCAGTTAAATTGTCATTTACTTTTTGTTTTTGTTTTGTTATTTAGCGGGCTGATTCGGTTAAATTGTTATTTACTGTTTTTTTCTAAAGCAGGTGGCTTTAGCTATTACTTCTTGGGGCAGGATTATTAGTTGTCTGGGGATGGAGGGTTATTAGTTGCCCAGGGAGGGAGGGATATTAGTTGTCCTGGGGGAGGAGGGTTATTAGATGCCCAGGCAGGAAGGGATATTAGTTGCCCAGGGAGAGAAGGTTATTAGTTGTCTGAGAATGGTGGGTTATTAGTTGCCCGGGGGGCTTATTAGTTGCCTGGGGAGGGAGGGTTATTAGTTGTCTGGGGAGGGAGGGTTATTAGTTGTCTGGGGAGGGAGGGTTATTAGCTGCCCGGGGATGTAGGGCTATTAGTTGCCCGGGGTGGGAGGAAGGGTTATAAGTTGCCCAGGGAGGGAGGGTTATTTGTTGTCCAGGAAGGGAGGGTTATTAGTTGCTGGGGGAGGGAGGGTAAATAGTTGCCCGGGAAGGGAGGGGGTTATTAGTTGCTGGGGGGGAGGGAGGGGTTATTAGTTGCCCAGGAAGGGAAGGTTATTAGTTGCCCGGGGAGGGAGGGTTATTAGTTGCCGGGGGAGGGAGGGTTAATAGTTTTCCAGGGAGGGAGAGTTATTAGTTTCCGGGGAGGGTTATTAGTTGCCCGGGAGGGTCATTAGTTTCCGGGGAGGGAGCGTTATTAGTTGCCCGGGAGGGAGGGTTATTAGTTGTCCAGGAAGGTAGGGGGTATTTGTTGCTCGGGGAGGGAAGAGTCATTCGTTGCCTAAGGAGGGAGGGTTAGTAGTTGCCTGGGGGACGGTTCTGTGTGAGAGTAGAGAGAGGTTAGGTTACAGTGAAATATTGGCAAATATTGCCGATCTTTCTCTATATCATTCAGGTTGTAGAATATCTGTAAATCTACTCATATTCTACTACTGCAATGAAATTGTTATTTATCACTATTATTATTGTTATGTAATGTTGTGCCTAAATGAACGTCCTTTTCAAACGTATGCCGTACCAGAGCTGCAATGGGTAAGAAAAAAAAAAGGTAAACAGTCATAGCAAGTTTCACTTTGACTATCTTTCACTTTGAATTTTACACTTTAGGTCTGTTTTAAGGGTACATACATGTCAGATAGCAATCTCATATTATAGGCAAAAAACTAATGATATGAGAATTTGGGTATGCTGAGAAACTGGTAGATAGTTGTCCGCAAGAGAATATATTTTCTCTTGCTGATGTTATGTAATGGGTCTACAGAAAAGAGAACTGAAAACCATCTAGAATCGGTGGAATTAGTTTAGAACACGTCATAATTTTTTGTACAAGTGGAGATTATGGTATTTGATGCTCTTGGGCATTATGCAGTCAGCTTTGCACAGTAGTATCAGATGGAGAGCATCAATGGGGATCTCAGAAACTCTGTAGTCTATGTAAGAAATAGAGATTAGCTGAGACTGCACTGCACGATGTATACGTCTTGCCAAGGGCATAGTACAGCATAGAAAGTTCCTCAGAGGACATGGCCAAGAAATTAGGTTGTCTAAGTTTTTTCTGAAGAATCACTGCTGGCTGATAACAGATGACGAGGGATACCATACATCAAAGGATGGACGGCATTTACTGAAACAGTTTAAAGTGTCAAGGCAAAAGTCACGCTGTGCTTTCCACAAAATCCACTGTTTAATCAAATTCCACATTATACTTTAATTATGTGGGTGACTCAGTTCAATTAATTTGAAATCATTTTATTAGATGTTGCTAATTTAATTATACGAAAACTATCCCTGTGGGTTGGGAAACGTAGATGCCTGGTGTGCGGAGATTAGTCTCTGAGTCACAATGCAAGAGTCACCTCTACAGTCAGGATCCCTGAATATCATGATATTTATAGAGAAACACCTGAGATAAGCTGCAACTTTTCAATCTCTGACAGAAAGTCAAAGAACACATGTTTTCTACCTTCTTTTTTGGTGTATGTTTGAAAATCCTTGCAGAAAAAAAACAACTCAAAGGGAATGCTTTAAATTATTATATTCTGACTCACCTGAATTCTGCTGAACAAACAACATATTTTGTCAACTATGTGCATGTCTATGTTTCACGGTTGCTATTGCGAGCACTTAGAATCAGAGACCATCCCTCCCCTTGCAACCTCCTCCTCCCCCCCAACCTTTCTCAACCCTCAAAGATGCACTAGACTACTGTATATACTTGAATACAAGTCAACCTCGTGTATAAGTCGACTCCAATATTCAACCCTCTTAAGCTGGATTTTTTTATTGACTCAAGTATCAGTCTACCCACCAAAGTTAATGGCTGCACTTGGGGACCAGGAGGGGTTAATGACTGCACTGCATACAGTATTGTAGTCATTAACCCCTCCTTTCCCTTAAGTGCAGCCAATACCTCCTCCAGGCCCCCCGAGTGCTGCAATTATTCAGTATTTTCCCCTGCCCCTCTCCTAGTTAATTGTTGTGGCAAAGACTTTCAGACCTGTGTTTTCTTGTCATTTCCTTTCCTCAAAATATCAATTATAACTGGGTAAATTGCTGCAAATTGGAATGTCCCTATTAGAAAACACATTACTCAGTGTGCTCAGTGTTGCATGTGACTCGTGTATAAGTCAATCCCTATATTTTTATGAAGTGAATCAGACCTACATTTCTAGACCTATACTCAAGTATATACAGTAAGTCTGAAGTTCCTCTCTTTTTTTAAGGCAGGGGTGTATTGACTTCTGAGAGAGTGGGGATGTGATTTATCTGCAACTTCCTTCCCCTCCCAATCAGGTCTGTGGAGCTGCAATTTAGCATTCTTTCATTAGGAAGAATGGAGGGGACGGCACAGCTATCAGAGGGGGGGTTCTGATTATAGGCCCTGGGGAGTGCTGTCAGATTGCCTACTAATGGCTAAACATAAACTCAGCAGTGGTCATGTGATTATGCTACACATCACTAAATTATGGGATTCAGAGATTTGGAGGAAACAGGACAATGAAAAAGGAAAATACGAAGGTAGAAAAGGGCTTTAAGGGAATAAAGATCTTTAAAGTACTCCTGTACTTGATGTTCTAGACCTGTAAAAAAATCCACACAAAAAAAAAAAAAAACCCCAGCGCACAACTCACCTATTCCTGGATCCGATTGCTGCCTTTTGCGCCTTGTCAGCTCTCCCGTTCTGCCACCGTGTCCCCCTATCTGCCGGCATCTTAACCGCACTGACCCAGAAGTAATCTGAAAGTACTTTCGGTTCAGCGTCATTACAGTGAAGATGGCAGCAGATACGGGGGATGTGGCGGCAGAACAGGGGAGCTGACAAGGCGCAAAAGGCAGGAATTGGATCCAGGAGTAGGTGAGTTTTGAAGCTGCGCTTTTTTTTACAGGTCTTGCAGGAGCAGGACTGCACAAGGGAGCATGATAGGGGAGGAGAACTGCCATATCCTCCCCATCCAGATTTGACGTTCTAGTCTAGTCAAAGATTTCGGCTGACTAGAACTGGGACCCTTGGGGGCACAGACCTAAGAGACTGGTGCTGGACATGGGTCGCAGCACAAATCACACAGCTGTAACTTTTTAAATCAAATCCCCTCTCAGTTCAGGGGTACTTTAAGGGAATGAATCTAAAGCTCCAGCCAAATCTAATTTAATTTTGTAAACAGTGGGTGAGGGGCTAATGTGTCTACTAGGGATGGTCAATGAGATACAAATAATTTTAAGTTGATGCAGGATTATGCAAATTTTAATATGCAAATTTATGCAGCTCAAAAATGGACCAATCAAATTTTACCTCATCTGGAACTGATTGGTTCGTTTTCAAGTTGCATAAATTTGCATACAAAATGTGCATAATAAAGAAAAAGTCAATTATTTGCGCTCACAAAAGCCCATTTATTGCACATCATCATCCCAAAAAAATAAAATAAATAAATAAAAAGGTCTAAATGACTTGATATCAGTAATACAAATTGCACAGTGACCTATAGAGTTCGTTCATAACAATCATACTTGCAAGCACACATGGAGTTCCCCTTTAAAAATGAAAGAAGGAAGAATGCCCCAAAAAATATATACATGTCATGTCAATAGTAGTGTTCAATTATGACATTCAATTAATCCAGCAGTCTAGTCTCTTTACCACTTTCAATAATAGATTCAAGAAGTTGTTTATATCCCCAATTATGCAGCAGAAAGTTATATTGAAGATAAACATAAGGCCACAGATAAGTGCAAAATAAGTTTCTACTCAAACATCCAAAACTTGGCTATTCGCATGTAGTACAGAGGCAGATGGAAAACAAACTGTGGTAAACAGGTCCCAGCCGGTGACTGAAATACTCACGCGTCCTCTCTGATGTAAACAACACAACTAGCATTAGGGTGATAGTCCAACTCTTCTCTGCCACGGCCGGTGTCTCAACCACTACAATGAGAGGGCATAATACATCAACTCAAAAGTATTTGCATTGACCATTGACCATCCCTAGTTTCCCATCCCTCATTGACCATCCCTAGTTTCTATTATTATTTTTTTTTCTATATGATTGGGTTAGGTTTCCTCTCTCACTGGAACAGAAGTTACCAATCATACGGGGATCTAGGTAATCTTCCACAACATCAGTTCACTAATTTATTTTCATAGTGGAGCTTCCCAAAGACTAGATGCAGAGCAGGACAGCAGCAGGTTCTGAATCGCTGCAGGGGTGACATTCTCAGTGGTTACAGTGGTATGGAACGCCTTAAGTACTGGCAGAGAAGGAGTTAAGATCTGAGCTATGGTTCGGTCAGGAAAAGGTCTAAGTGAAGGGTGACTGTGCCAAGACAGGGTTACATTTGAAATGGTTTTGCTGGCAGATGTTGTTAGGAAATATACCTTGCACACACAAAAAAAAATAAAAAATATAAAAAAAAAGGTTTACATGATAGCACGCCAAATACACTATTGCCCACTATTTAATCAGTATGGCTAATGTGATGAAGCGAAGAGCTTATCAGTTTTTATGACCACTTTTTAAAATGTACTAGTATGAATTAGAATGGATTGCAAAGGAGCTGTGACTAACCTGAAACCCGCATTGTGGATTCCAAAATGAATATCTGGCCTAAGCTGGCCTGTTCAGGCCTAAGGACTTGAGAGAGCTGAGGACTTTGATTACAAGCTAATTTAAGCTATTTTCTTTTTCACCATTTGTTATACAGTACTAACAAGAAGCTGTTTTTACATTTTACACAAAAAATGGACTTGCTTTATATGGACTGTGTCCTGGGTGCTGGTAGAGATTCCCCTTTAGTATTACAGTCACACTGGCTGAAGAAAGGAACATCCCTACAGAAAAACAGCAACTGACGTACCGGTTAGAGGAGGGATATAGGGGCTAAGGGAAGGAAACTGACAGAAAACAAAAATTTTAAGAACTTGAAAAAAAAAAACTTGCTGTAGCAGCATAAGCAATCTCAGAGGCACAGAAAGCAGATCCTTCACTAAACACATTACCTTTTACCATGCTGAATGCAGGGTGGGTTCTAGACTTTTGCCACCTGAAGCAATACATTGTGATGACGTCTCCCCCCTGACATGTGTGTGCTGGATCAGAGAGGAGAGACAAACCTAGCTGTGCATTGCAGGCACTGGTGTTTTGTTTACCTCTGTCTGCTTCCTCCAAGATAGCATCTCCTCCCTGCTGACCCGCATCATCTTATCCCCAGGATGCCGGGTATGTGCTGTACCGGCACTGCATCACTCTCGGACTACAGTAGTGCCTCATGTGACCCAGCAGCATGTAACAGGTCACATGAGGCACCGCTGAAGCCATAGACGCAGGATACTGGACGGGCGAATGGAACATCACTGGAACACTGAAAGCAGGTGAATGAAGCGGCACAGTGCATCTAGGGAGGGGGGAGACGGGAAGTGCAAGAGCGGACATTTTGGGAGGGGAGCCACCTCTTGCAGCTAATTGTTGCTGCCCTGAAGCACGTGATCAGAGGCGTCCGAGCCATTAGGCAGCTATAAATTTTCGCCTAAGGCGACAGGAAGAGGCAAGGGCGCTTCTGCACTGAGTAGTGAGAGAAGAAATGCCTCTCAGCTGACTCAGGTGTCAGTTTACACAGCAGCAGCGGGGCTGACTGGACTTCAGCTCAATGATTCAAAGAACCACAGTAATGAATGAGTCAGTGAGAGAAGGCACTCATCCTAGTCAGGGATCCGAGGAGTACAGCATCATCAGCTCCTGAGTCCAACTCCTGAGAATTCAGTCCCTCTCTCTCTGCTACTGCTAACTGGGTGGATGTAGAGACTGTGTAGCAGCCAGGCATTGACTTCCCCCCCAGGTCGCCTTTCATTCAATGATTTAGGGTTGGTCCTGTGTCTGCTGTATTCAGGTTTGTTGATGTAAGGCAATGTAAAATACTAGGCTAGCTGATAAAAGTGCAATTAGAGGGCAGGCTAGCTGGTAAATATACACAGCATGATGTAGAACTCGTCTGGAGGGTCAGTGGGAAAAAATCTGTCTGGTCTCTCTCCATTGTTATAATGACTGCATGTGCAGATAAGGTCTTAAACAGGTTGAAAAGTTTTGACAGTCCCTAGACTCCAGGAGGGCTGCTTGCTGACTTGTGTAAGAGATTGGCAGGGACAGCAGTCCTATTACCAGCAACTAGTCTCTGTGTAATGTGGGACTGCAATACAGATAAACTGCTCCATCTCAGGCTATTCTCAGTCTCACTCCACTCCTCCTATCTCTGTATGTGTATAGTGTATGTCTACTGTGTGCTGTGTATAGTGTGCTCTCTGTGTGTGTGTGTGTGTGTGTGTGTGTGTGTGTGTGTGTGTGTGTGTGTGTGTGTGTGCGTGCGTGTGTGTGTGTGTGTGTGTGTGTGTTGTGTGCAGTGTGTGTACTGTGTGTGTGTGTGTGTGTATGTTGTGTGCAGTGTGTGTACTGTGTGTGTGTGTGTGTGTGTGTACTGTGCTGTGCGTGTCTAAAGTGTGTGTGTGTACTGTGTATAGTGTGTATGTTGTGTGCAGTGTGAGTACTGTGTGTGTGTGTGTATGTTGTGTGCAGTGTGTGTACTGTCTGTGTGTGTGTGTGTGTGTGTGTGTGTGTGTGTATATAGTGTGTGTACTGTGCTGTGCATGTCTAGTGTGTGTGTGTGTGTGTGTGTGTGTGTGTGTGTGTGTGTACTGTGTATAGTGTGTATGTTGTGTGCAGTGTGTGTACTGTGTGTGTGTGTGTGTGTGTGTGTGTGTGTACACTGTGTGTGTGTGTATAGTGTGTGTGTGTGTACTGTGTGTGGTGTGTGTGAGTGCATGCCGCAATAAGTATATTTTATGGTGAAACGCTCTGCTGCATAACAACTATTTTCTGGTGAACCCATGCCGCAATAAGTACATTTTCTGGTGAAACGCTGCTGCATTATGATTTTCGGGGGTCTTGGGGGTGGGGTTCACCACAGGAGTGGTGTTCACCATGAGGGGTGCGGGGTATGGGACTGGGGGCAATCACGGGGGGGGGGGGGGGTGCCACAGGATTTCTCGCCTGGAGTGACAAAATGGCTAGAGACGCCCCTGCACGTGATTCACGTTGCTTCATGGAAGAACACCCCCCTCCCCGGCTGAATGTACACAATTAATTTAGTAACCTAGAAGTTAAAGGAAGGATTCCACAGGCATGTCCAGATGTGGAAAAGGGATATCAAGATTCTGGACATGGAATATTACAGGCAGAAACAGAGCAAGAATGAATGGTGGAATTTTGAAGAATGAGACTGGAAATCTTTGTTGCTACACAGCGAATAATAGAGGCCAAGGACGTTTGGCATTCCAGTTATTATTCTGTTGTGTCAAAGCAGAGAAAGCTAAATGTGGCATGGGGCTGTTAGGGTCCTTTCACATTTGAGCGCTTTACTAGCGCTTTCAGCAATGCTCAAAAGCGCCAGCATTTCAAAAAGCGCTTCTTCAATGTGTCTATGGTTCTGTTCTCACCTAAGCATTTAGTGTTTTGCTGAAATGCAAACGCGTAGTCTGCAGCATTTTCTCAGCGATTCTGAGCCATTGGCGTTTCAATATTAAGTATTAGCTATTAGCTAATCACTGAAAAACGCTTTCTATACAGTGAAAAATCACTTGAAAAGCACTCATAAAAAACACTGGAAAATGCCAGAAAATAGCATAGCGCTTGCATTTAGCGATTTTAGGTGTGAATGGGCCCTTAAAGACACATTATCAAACCAAGTGTTCTAAAATGACAATGTACAAATAATGTCTAAGTAGCTGTGTAAACATTTTCCTACTTTTCATGTTAACCACTTAAGGACTGCAGTCATAAAACCCCTTAAAGAGACTCCGTAACAAAAATTGCATCCTGTTTTTTATCATCCTACAAGTTCCAAAAGCTATTCTAATGTGTTCTGGCTTACTGCAGCACGATCTACTATCACCATCTCTGTAATAAATCTACTTATCTCTCTCTTGTCAGACTTGTCAGCCTGTGTCTGGAAGGCTGCCAAGTTCTTCAGTGTTGTGGTTCTGTGATGCATCTCCCCCCTCCAGGCCCCTCTCTGCACACTGCCTGTGTATTATTTAGATTAGGGCAGCTTCTCTCTTCTCTCTTATCTTTTACAAGCTGGATAAATCCTCCTCTGAGCTGGCTGTGCTTTCACATACTGAGGAATTACATACAGGCAGAGCTGTCTGCACTCTGCAGGAAGAAACAGCCTGACAGTTCAGTGGAAGATAGCTGCAGGGGGAAAGAAACACACAAATGATCTCTTGAGATTCAAAAGGAAGGGTGTATACAGCCTGCTTGTGTATGAATGTATTTTCTATGTGTGGACATACTGTACATCAACCTACTTCCTGTTTTGGTGGCCATTTTGTTTGTTTATAAACAAACTTTTTAAAACTGTTTTTAACCATTTTTAATGCGGCGAGGAGCGGCGAAATTGTGACAGAGGGTAATAGGAGATGTCCCCTAACGCACTGGTATGTTTACTTTTGTGAAATTTTAACAATACAGATTCTCTTTAAGGACCAGAGCCTTTTTTTTCCATTCAGACCACTGCAGCTTTAACGGTTTATTGCTCGGTCATACAACCTACCACCTAAATGAATTTTACCTCCTTTTCTTGTCACTAATACAGCTTTCTTTTGGTGCTATTTGATTGCTGCTGCGAGTTTTAGTTTTTATTATATTCATCAAAAAAGACATGAATTTTGTCAAAAAAATGACTTTTTTAACTTTCTGTGCTGACATTTTTCAAATAAAGTAAAATTTCCTATACATTTGAGCGCGAAAGTTATTCTGCTACATGTCTTTGGTAAAAAAAAACAAAAAAAAACATTCAGTGTATATTTATTGGTTTGGGTAAAAGTTATAGCGTTTACAAACTATGGTGCAAAAAGTGAATTTTCCCAATTTGAGGCATCTCCGACTTTTCTGACCATTGGTCATGTTTCATGAGGTGCTAAAATTCCAGGATAGTATAAATACCATCCAAATGACCCCATTTTGGAAAGAAGACATCCCAAAGTATTCACTGAGAGGCATGGTGAGTTCATAGAAGATTTTATTTTTTGTCACAAGTTAGCGGAAAATGACACTTTGAGACAAAAAACAAAAAAGTTTCCATTTCTGCTAACTTGTGACAAAAAAAAAATGAAATCTGCCACGGATTCACCATGCCCCTCTCTGAATACCTTGAAGTGTCTACTTTCCAAAATGGGGTCATTTGTGGGGTGTGTTTACTGTCCTGGCATTTTGGGGGATGCTAAATTGTAAGCACCCCTGTAAAGCCTAAAGGTGCTCATTGGACTTTGGGCCTCTTAGCGCAGTTAGGCTGCAAAAAAGTGCCACACATGTGGTATTGCCGTACTCAGGAGAAGTAGTATAATGTGTTTTGGGGTGTATTTTTACACATACCCATGCTGGGTGGGAGATATATCTCTGCAAATGACAATGTTTTGATTTTTTTTTTACACACAATTGTCCATTTACAGAGAGATTTCTCCCACCCAGCATGGGTATGTGTAGAAATACACCGCAAAACACATTATACTACTTCTCCTGAGTACAGCGATACCACATGTGTGGCACTTTTTTGCACCCTAACTGCACTAAGGGGCCCAAAATGCCAGGGCAGTTTAGGAACCCCACAAGTGGCCCCATTTTAGAAAGACAACACCACAAGGTATTCTGTTAGGAGTATGGTGAGTTCATAGAAGATTTTATTTTGGTCACAAGTTAGTGAAAAATGACACTTTGTGAAAAAAAACAATAAAAATCAATTTTCCGCTAACTTTTAACAAAAATTAAAATCTTCTATGAACTCGTCATACACCTAACGGAATACCTTGGGGGTGTCTTTTTTTTTTCTAAAATGGGGTCACTTGTGGGGTTCCTATACTGCCATGGCATTTTAGGGGCCCAAAACCGTGAGGAGTAGTCTGGAAACCAAATGCCTCAAAATGACTGTTCAGGGGTATAAGCATCTGCAAATTTTGATGACAGGTGGTATATGAGGGGGTGAATTTTGTGGAACCGGTCATAAGCAGGGTGGCCTCTTAGATGACAGGTTGTATTGGGCCTGATCTGATGGATAGGAGTGCTAGGGGGTGACAGGAGGTGATTGATGGGTGTCTCAGGGGGTGGTTAGAGGGGAAAATAGATGCAATCAATGCACTGGGGAGGTGATCGGAAGGGGGTCTGAGGGGAATCTGAGGGTTTGGCCGAGTGATCAGGAGCCCACACGGGGCAAATTGAGGCCTGATCTGATGGGTAGGTGTGCTAGGGGTGACAGGAGGTGATTGATGGGTGTCTCAAGGTGTGATTAGAGGGGGGAATAGGTGCAAGCAATGCACTGGCGAGGTGATCAGGGCTGGGGTCTGAGAGCGTTCGGAGGGTGTGGGCGGGTGATTGGGTGCCCTAGGGGCAGATAGGGGTCTGATCTGATAGGTAGCAGTGACAGGTGGTGACAGGGGGTGATTGATGGGTAATTAGTGGGTGTTTAGAGGAGAGAATAGATGTAAACAATGCACTTGGGAGGTTTTCTGACGGCGGGTTTGCGGGCGATCTGATGGTGTGGGTGGGTGATCAGATTGCCTGTAAGGGGCAGGTTAGGGGCTGATTGATGGGTGGCAGTGACAGGGGGTGATTGATGGGTGATTGACAGGTGATCAGTGGGTTATTACAGGGGGATAGATGCATACAGTACACAGGGGGGGGGGGGGGGGTCTGGGGAGAATCTGAGGGGTGGGGGGGGATCAGGAGCCCCCAGGGTGCAGTTAGGGACCTAATTAAAAATAGCATTGACAGATAGTGACAGGGAGTGATTGATGGGTGATTAGGGGAGTGATTGGGTGCAAACAGTGGTCGGGGGGGGGGGGGGGGGTCTGAGGGGTGCTGTGGGCGATCAGAGGGAAGGGGGGAGGGAGATCAGTGTGCTTGGGTGCAAACTAGGGTGGCTGCAGCCTACCCTGGTGGTCCCTCAGACACTGGGACCACCAGGGCAGGAGGCAGCCTGTATAATACGCTTTGCATACAATACAAAGCGTATTATACGCTTTGTATGCGGCAGATCGGGGGTTAACATCCCGCCGGTGCTTCCGTATGGCCCGGATGAGTCCCAGGACCCGAAGCCAATGTGCGTTACGTGGTCCTGGGGCTGCCACTTTGCCGCCGCCAATCTACAGTGGGCAGTCGGCAAGTGGTTAAATATCAGAGGCAAAAGCTTTAATTCATTGTGTGTAGATTTTAGCTATGTTTGGAATGTCTAGTTTGCATAGGTGAATCTGTTCATTCTGACATGCCAAGAACAGTGTAATATTGAAGCAGAGTTATATGAAAAAAGCCTGTCAGGTGTCATGTTTCTCACACACACACACACACTTACAAATGTTTATGTTGAACAAAATTTCCTCTGCAGAGAGCTCAGTCACAGACAGGCAGAACACACACACACACACACACACACACACACACACACACACACACACACACACACACACACACACACACACACACACACACACACACACACACACACACACACACACACACACACACACTTAACAGATGCACTGTGAGGGAATTCCCACTCCCCTCATGGCTCACCCTGCACTCCAGTCCAGACTGCTATCAGAAGTGTGAAAGGAAGTAGCTAACAGTAGACAAAAATATAAGCATTCAAATGTATACACCAGTACTTAGCAGCACTTCCCAAAACATGTTACGTGATAGTGTTCCTTTAAGTGACAAACACATTTCAAAGCTACATTAAGGGAGAACTAAAGTGAGAGAGAAATGGAGGTTGCCATATTTATTTCCTTTTAAACAATACCAGTTGCCTGGCTTTCCTGCTGATCCTCTGTCTATAAGGCTAGAATCATAGCAGGACGTTGCGGTTTGATGCAATGTTAAAGTTGCAATGCAAACTTACAACGCAATGTGCCCAAAAAGTCGCAGCGGAGCGTTACCAATGAGTACAGCAGATACAGTATAAAATACAGGCAATGAAAAGTATGCTTCAAAATCAGTACTGAGCATGTGCAAACAGTCTAATGCAGCTAGTAACGTGTATAACGCACTGCATACAGTACTTTCACTTACCATGCAGCATTACACACCAACGCAACATGTGCACTGTGAACGGGCCATTGATTTTTTTATTGCAGTACGTTATTCTACATTAAATGTTGTTTTAACATTGCACTGTGAACTTAGCCTCATACTTTTAGACATACACCTTGAGCAAACATGCAGCAGATCAGGTGTTTCTGACATTATTGTCAGATCTGACAGATTAGCTGCATGCTTGTTTCTGAGTTGTTTCAGATGCTTCTGCAGCCAAATAGATCAGCAGGGCTGCCAGGCAACTGGTATTGTTTAAAAGGAAATAAATATGGCAGCCTCCATATACCTCTCACTTCAGTTGTCCTTTAATGGATGAGAATATATTAATGAAAATTAGGCTTTTTCACTTAGAATTGGAACACCACTAAAAACTATATACAGTATAATAATAGTGTATGGGTCCCAGGAAATTATTAAAGGAACACTATCAATACCCAAGTGTTCTAAAATGACAATGTACAAATAATGTCCAAGTAGCTGTGTAAACATTTTCCTACACTTCATGTTAAATATCAGAGGCAAAAGCTGTTGTGTGTAGATTTTAGCTGTATTGGAAGAAATCATTTGCAAAAGGGGTGTCTGCTAAGGGGTGTCAGTTAAGAGTGAAAGGAATTTGATACAGTAAACAAAAGAGATAAGCAAGTGAATTGTATACATCATTATTTACCAGCACTTCAGGAACTCTCTCAAACCCAGGTTAAAAAACCATGTTAATCGAGCGTGTTCCTTTAGTGCTAAGAATTAATAAATTGAGGTGACAAAGAAAAGACTTATGAAATAAGGGGCCCTGTCATAATCTTGGAAGATTTTACAGCAAGTGGAAAGAAACAACATTGTTGTGGTAAAGTTGGGAGAGAACACATACAGCAATGACACTGGAGAAATGACATTGGAGAAATGACATTGGAGAAATGATACTGGAGTTTGTGTGGTGTCGTGTAATTTGGTCACTGCAAATACACAATTCCCACACAAGCTGGTGCATAATTACACAAGAGTGCGACCAAGCAAAGATAATTTAGAATATATAGGATATATCATTACTGATAAAAGACTACATAAAGACAACATTCATTCTTGTGCCAAAAGAAGAATGGAATGAAACAGTGATCATTTGGTAACAAGTAGAAAGTGCTTGAGAAAAACTTGAATGGAAAATCCAAAGCTAGGGAGGATTTTGGCAAAAGTATAAAAATAAAAAATGAAGGCTGGTTCACACTGCAAGGACTTTTCCTATGTGCTTGTGATTTTAAAAGCTCATGCTCAATGCTAATGTAATGCTATGGGTGTGATCTCACTTGAGCATTGGGATTTTATAAAAATTCCCCATCGCACTGAATAAAAAAGAGCTTTGTCAAATCACACACTTGCAGTGTGAACCAGGCCTACGGTAAGTCTGACGTTCTGTTACAAAGTCCACAAGGAAGGACAATACATGCCTTCTAACACAAATGAAGAATAAGGAATGGAAAATTCTCATGCTTGAATCAGAAATGATGTGGAGCCGGAGATGGTGATGGAGATGGAGGAAACTATAGAAGAAAGAGGAATATGGAAAGCAAGATTATGCAATAAGGAAGGAGCCAGAATATATACTGTATGGAAGAGCTCCAACATGCTGTATGGAAATGGAATATAGGAAAAAGCTGCAGGGCACGAAATTAGCAATGATATGAAGTAAACTAACATTTGTACTGTAGCACTTAAAGCACACAGGGGCGTATTTACTAAATAACGGTAACACCATCATGCACAAATAGCGCACGTAAATTTTACAAAGAGTTACGCAAAGTGCATAAAGCACATCCGAGTTTGATGAACAGATGTCTTTTTTTTCAGCCAGACTATGTAATGCCGCACAAACAGGAAGTTATCCCATGTATGATTGACAACCTGTGTGAGTTTAAACCACCCACACCTGAGACATTATTTAAACTTGTATCTTCGGTCTTTAAGAACCCCAGCCATGTCCATGGATCTCTGACAACAAAATGTGTAAAACATGAAATCATTCAGTCCATACTTCTAGTGCCTTTATGCATTATCAGCATTATGGTTATATTAGCGACATTTTGCTAATGTGCTGCTTAATCACCACAAAGTAAGATCCCATTAAGGCAAAGTGCTGTTTTTCTGCTTTACTGTCAGTTAGAAGAATAAACCGCATACCTCTGTGTATTCACCAGTCTGTCTATCAATGAATTCATTATTTTTTATTGATCTTATTTAAGAGGAAACAACAAAATACTGTAAATTGCTTAAAAAGTTCCCACAATTTGCACATTACATCATCATTTACTGTACATGATGTCCTTTTAGTTTAAATCATGAAAACATTACATCTAAACATGGCTTGAAATTATTTTCAAAGCAGACTAGTACTGCTGAATATTGAAAAAAATGGATGGGAAAGGGCTCTTTTATGCATGGCACGGCTACAGGGATATGGATGTGTACCCTCATTGGGACAAGTGCCTACGTGTGTCTTGGAGACGCATTCTGTCACAAGTGGAAACAGACCCTAAGAGATTCTTTTTTCTTTACCTTCAGACATCCATGCTTACATTAATGCTACTGTGTAATGATCTGCTCAGCTGTCTGCACAGGCAGACAGCTTTTTGACCATTTTTTAGGTCTAAGTGCTGCAGGTCCCTGGAAAAGAGACCTGTCTTCACTAGAGATGGGCCGAATGGTTCCCCGGCGAACGGTTCCAGGCGAACTTCGGTGGTTTGCATTCGCCTGGACCAGGCGAACTTTTGCGGAAGTTCGATTCGCCCCATAATGCAATATGAGGGTCAACTTTGACCCTCTGCATCACAGTCAGCAGGCACATTGTAGCCATTCCGGCTACACTAAGCCCTGGAGCCCCACCCCCCCTTGTATAAGGCAGGCTCCGGTGGCCATTAGCCTCACTCGTGTGCCTGCTAGCCTGCTAGAGACAGACTAGGGACAGCTGCTGTAGACTTGTTCTTCTAGGGACAGATTAGTTAGGTTCTTGGCTGCTTAGCTTGCTCCTGGCTGATTATTATTGCTTTTATAGCACCCCTCAACAGCTCTTTCTCAGAGCTCATCCTGTAATTTTTCTTTTTTTCTGTGTGTCAAACTGACACTTTTGTTGCATGCACAGCCTTGCTAATTCATAGTGTGTGTGCCACTGCCAGCAGCCCAGCACATTCAGTGACTACCTGTGTGTGTGACAAGGAGCTGCACATTGTACTACCCAGTACTGCATATACCCAGTACCTGTTGTGTTTACTTAACCCACCTCATCACTGCATATACCTAGCTTTGTGTTGAGTGAACCCAGCTCACTGCATCTAACTACCTGTTGTGTTGAGTGAACCCACCTCACTGCATCTAAGTACCTTTACTGTTCAGTGAACCCACCTCACTGCATCTAAGTACCTTTATTGTTCAGTGAACCCACCTCACTGCATCTAACTACCTGTTGTGTTGAGTGAACCCACCTCACTACATCTAAGTACCTTTACTGTTCAGTGAACCCACCTCACTGCATCTAACTACCTGTTGTGTTGAGTGAACCCACCTCACTGCATCTAACTACCTGTGGTGTTGAGTGAACCCACCTCAATGCATCTAAGTACCTTTACTGTTCAGTGAACCCACCTCACTGCATCTAACTACCTGTTGTGTCGAGTGAACCCACCTCACTGCACCTAACTACCTGTTGTGTTGAGTGAACCCACCTCACTGCATGAACTACCTGTTGTGTTGAGTGAACCCACCTCACTGCATCTAAGTACCTTACTGTTCAGTGAACCCACCTCACTGCATATAACTACCTGTTGTGTTGAGTGAACCCACCTCACTGCATCTAAGTACCTTTACTGTTCAGTGAACCCAGCTCACTGCATCTAACTACCTTTACTGTTCAGTGAACCCACCTCACTGCATATAACTACCTGTTGTGTTAAGTGAACCCAGCTCACTGCATATACCTAGCATCCCCCCGAGATGGACAAAATGGACAAACCAGGTAGAGGAAGAGGTAGAGGCAGACCCAGAGGAAGGCCACCAGGCACCGGCAGGTCTGTGCGAGGTGGTGTTGCTGTGATTTCGTGCGGACCTGTCCCAAAATACAGTGCTCAGAAGAAGGCACGTGCCATCACTTCCCAAAATTGTGAGGACGTGCTTGAGTTTTTAACACAGAACACCTCATCTCCCGCAGCCACCAGCACTACAACAAGCACCACATCCGCTGCATTTGACACTTTGCAGGAGTTATTTGGTGGTGGTAGTGAAATCCCAGCCACTACAGCAACAACAAGAAGAAGGCGCAGGTACATCACCTCATACGTCTGAGTTAGGTGGCGATAGTATGGACGTTACGTGTGAGGAGGGGGGTGATGAACCACCTGAAGTTGGTGCAGTTGAGGAGGTGTCTGAGGAAAGCGAAGCTGGGCCGGAGGATTATGATGACGATTATACGGATGCCACGTATGTTCCCAGTAGAGGAGATGACCAGGGGGACAGTTCAGAGGGGGAGTCAGAGAGGAGTAGGAGGAGACGACTCCATGATAGAAGCAGAGGGAGCTTGTCCTCAGAAACAGCTGGGGGCAGTGTCCGGCGCCATGTATCGCCAGCTATGGACAGCCAGCCAACATGCCCTTCAACGTCAGCTGCTGATGCCACCGTAGCGCCATCACCCCAGGGGGGCTCAGCGGTTTGGACATTTTTTAACATGTGTGTCTCAGATCGGAGCAAAGCCATATGTTCTCTCTGCCAGCAAAAATTGAGCCGTGGAAAGGCCAACTCTCACGTAGGGACAAGTGCCTTACGAAGGCACCTGGAGAGAAGGCACAAACAGCTATGGCAAGAACACCTGAGGAAAAGCAGCACCCAAAAGACAAGCCACCATCCTTCTCCTCTTCCTCCTTCAGGTGCATCGTCTTCATCTGCTTTCTCCCTTGCACCTTCACAGCCACCCTCCTCCACACCGCCTTTTCCCTTGAGCGGTTCCTTCTCCTCTGCCCACAGCAGTACCCAGCTGTCCGTAAAGGAAGTATTTGAGCGTAAGAAGCAAATGTCTGCCAGTCACCCTCTTGCCCGGCGTCTGACAGCTGGTGTAGCGGAACTATTAGCTCTCCAGCTATTACCATACAAGCTGGTGGAGTCAGAGGCTTTCCGTAAATTTGTGGCCATTGGGACACCGCTGTGGAAGCTACCAGGCCGCACTTATTTTTCACGAAAGGCCATACCCAAACTGCACCGTGCAGTTGAGAGGCAAGTGGTGTCATCTATTGCGAAGAGCGTTGGGTCAAGGGTCCACCTGACCACGGATGCCTGGTCTGCCAAGCACGGGCAGGGCCGCTACATTACGTACGCAGCCCATTGGGTGACCCTGGTGACCGATGGCAGCAAGCAGGGAGTACGTGGCTGCGCAGCGGACCGATTTGTCACACCTCCACAAGTTGCAGGCAGGCCTCCAGCCACCTCCTCTCCACCTGCTACCACCTCTTCGCTGTCGTCATCCTCCTCCTCCTCCTCCTTGGCTGGTGCCGTGATCTCCTCTCCAGCTACACAGCCCCCGCACCCCAGGGCCTATGCTGCATGCCAGGTACGACGGTGTCACGCAGTGTTAGACATGTCTTGCCTGAAAGCGGAGAGTCACACTGGAGCAGCTCTCCTGGCTGCTCTTAACAAACAAGTGGAGCAATGGCTGACCCCACACAAGCTTGAGATTGGCAACGTGGTGTGTGACAATGGCAGCAATCTCATTTCTGCGTTGAATTTGGGAAAGCTGACACACGTACCCTGCATGGCACGTGCTGAATCTGGTCGTGCAAAGATTTGTGTCCAAGTACCCAGGCTTAGAGGACGTCCTGAAGCAGGCACGCTTTGCGGACATTCAGCGTGGAAACAAGTTGCCGGTGAGACGCCTGATTTGCGATAGCCCGACTCGCTGGAATTCCACCCTGCTGATGTTCTCTCGCCTGCTAGACCAGGAGAAAGCCGTCACCCAGTACCTGTATCATTACAGTACAAGGACACAATCTGGGAGGATGGGGATGTTGTGGCCCAACAACTGGACACTGATGCGAAATGCATGCAGGGTCATGGAGCCCTTTGAGGAGGTGACCAAACTGGTGAGTCGCGCTAAGGGCACCATCAGTGACTTGATCCCCTACGCCTACTTCTTGGAGCGTGCTGTGCGTAGAGTGGTAGAGTGGTGGATACAGCTGTGGAGGAGCGTGAACAAGAACAGTTATGGCAGCAGGAGTCGTGGGAGCGTGGGAGCGATTTACATCCGAACCCGATGTTTCCACAACACCTGCGGCAGCACAGAGGGGAGAGGAGGAGGAGGAGGAGGAAGAAGAGGAGTCGTGTGGGGAAGGAGAGGAGTCAGACTGATGATGAGGAAGGTGTTTCTGTGGAGGAGGAAGAGGCGGCAGAAGAAGAACAACCGCGGCAGCCGTGCAGATGGCCTCTTTCATGTTGTCCAGCATGTTGAGGGACCCCCGTATCAAAAAACTTAAGGCGAATGACCTGTACTGGGTGGCCACGCTACTAGACCCTCGGTACAGGCACAAAGTGGCGGACCTGTTACCAACTCAATACAAGGTGGAAAGGATGCAGCACTTGCAGAACAAGCTGTCGATGATGCTTTACAATGCGTTTAGGGGTGATGTGGCTGCACAACACAATCAAGGTACCACTGGCAGTAACCCTCCTCTTCCCAAGTCCACGCAGGCAAGGACAGGATGCTACAGCGATCTCAGGGTGATGTCGGACATGCGGACATTCTTTAGTCCAACTCCTCGCCATAGTCATTCCAGATCCACCCTCCAGCGACGCCTGGACCGGCAGGTAGCCGGCAGGTAGCCGACTACCTGGCCTTGAGTGTGGATGTAGACACTGTGAAAAGCGACGATGAATCCTTGGACTAGTGGTTGCGCAGGCTTGACCTGTGGCCAGAGCTGTCCCAATTTGCCATACAACTTCTCTCTTGCCCTGCCGCAAGCGTTCTGTCAGAAAGGACCTTCAGTGCAGCTGGAGGCATTGTCACTGAGAAGAGAAGTCGCCTAAGTCACGACAGTGTTCAGTACCTGACCTTTATCAAAATGAATGAGGAATGGATCACGGAGGGCTAGTGCACGACCAAAGACTAAGTCAGTCCCCACACACAGCATCTCTGCCTGCAGGCCACTTGCCTTCTCCGCCACCACCAACAGGGTCCAGGACTCTAGGCGGAATCCTGAATTTTTAAGGCCACTGCTAGCAGCGGCCGCTACACTAATTTTTCTGGTGCGTGTACATGCCTGCCTAATTTTTCTGGCTGCACTGCGGGCGGCTGCAACAAAAAAACAAAAGGCATGTACATGTGCCCATCCCCCTTCATGATCATTACCTTGCTGCAGTGAAGGGGCTTGCGTATCACAATGAAGCAATGACCGCCGGCTATTTGAGTGTCTCGGGTGGGGGTAGGACACTAAAGATAATAAGGTCGTTACTTCATTGTGGTCAGACGAAATTTGATCAGCTGGACAGTCACTGTTGTTCTATCATTGAGCTACCACAGCCCGGCGACCATATGAGCTTGAAAACCGCCACGGCCTACACTCTCGCCACGGTGCGCACCAGTCCAGCACGGCCGTCACTACGCAAACAGCTGTTTGCGGTGCGTTACACAATGAGTTTGGTGTGTCAGTGTGAAGCAGAACTCTAATTACACTCCCTGATTGATGTATACACATGCTAGATGTTTTAAAGCACTTTAGGCCTGCAATTTAGCATTCAAAGGGCTTGATTCACAAAAGAGTGTCAGCACGGCCTTTTTCGTGCGAATTTTTGCAATGCGCGCGATCGTGAATTTTTGCGCGAAACGATAACGTTTTCGTGCACAAACGCCAATTTTCCCACAAAATCGATATCGTTTCGCGCGTAAATTCGCGTTTGCGTGTGAAAACTTTATCGTTTATCATTTTCGCAATGCGAAAATTCGCGCGAAAATGGCCGTGCTAACAGTTAGCACTCTTTTGTGAATCAAGCCCAATGTGATTTCTGCCCTTAAAACGCTGCTTTGCGTCACATCCAGATTTTTCCCAGGGACTTTGGGCATGTATCCCAGTCCGTCATGCCCCCCTCCAGGTGTTAGACCCCTTGAAACATCTTTTCCATCACTTTTGTGGCCAGCATAATTTTTTCTATTTTTCAAAGTTCGCATCCCCATTGAAGTCTATTGCAGTTCGCGAACTTTTCCGCGAACCGAACCTTCCACGAAGGTTCGCGAACCTAAAATCGGAGGTTCAGCCCATCTCTAGTCTTCACTCTGCAAGTTTCAGAGTTACTGTTCTGGTGAGGAATTTGCATCCACTTGTCATGCAAATTGCTTAGCTGCTTCCTTTGATGGCTTGCAGTATAAATACCATTTCCTCCCAGTATTCCCAGCTGGTCATGAAGGTTTGCTCCTGCTAACTTTCCTGGAGTTTCAGCCCCTCTGCTGATTGTTGGCGAAGATTCTAGTGTAGTAAATTATTGGGAAGTGCATCTTGCATTCTCTATAGTGCAGTCAGTCTTTGTATTATTTGTACTGTTTATTCCTGTGCTGTTTTTGTCTGGTCCCTGCGATTGTACTGTCACCTGCGGCAGCTGGCATTAAATCGTTTGGTCTCGTTCCAAGATCACATTCATCCTGGCGGTAGTGGCGGTGGATCTCCTTTGTCTGTCTTGGAGTATAACCTTAGCTGCGGTTGCTACTGGTTACTCCTTTAGTCTGTCTTGCACGAACGCTTGCTGTTGTCTGGTGGGAGGCAACCGATTAGCAAGCGTTCGCGTTGTCTGTCGTCTTTGTTAGGTTCATTTGTTAGTCAGGGTTGCCGTGTTTTGTCTCTGTTGCGCCCAACGTGCGGAGACGGCACCATTAACGTGTTTTGTCGCTGTCGCGCTTCTTGTGCGGCGACCGCGTTTAGGTTGTTCGTTTGTTATTTTCTTTGACGTTCAGATTGTGGTTCTTTGCTGTGCCTTTCCTACTCAGTCACGCTCTGTCTTATCTAGTCTTGTGTCTCTATTATCAATCGCCATTGTGGCGATTGCTTTCTCAGTTTGGTTTTCGCTGTTGTATTTCAACCGTCGCCGGGTGGCGACTGGATTGGTGGACATACATACATTCTGTCTCTGTGCTCACTCTCTCTTTAGGGGCTATCTTGCCCTGTATTGTTTCACCTCGTACAATTTCCATCTGAAATCTGTGGCAGTGCAGAGGGTTCATTCCTCTGCACTCCACAGCTCCATCTGCCGGTGGGAATTCCTCTCTACAGGTGCATTGCATCAAAGCTGGGTTCTGCTATTTAAACGCTTGTGGAGGATTTCCGTAGTGTCGGCGCACATCTTGTGCGCTGACAACGGAGATAATTTCACAATCGTTACAGTATGACCAGCCAAACCGAAATTCCCAGTGTAGAGGGAATTTCCTATTTGTACGATTTTGTCGATTATGGTTCTTATACCTTTAAGAGGTTTAAAAAACTAGAGGACTTCCTGTCTGAATGTGTAAGATTTTTTATGAATCCTACCTTTCAAATTACTGATTCGTCCACGTGGGCTCTTCAGTTAGCTTGTATTCTATTGCAGGGAGATCTGTTTTCGTGGGCTTATGAGATTTTGAAAAGCAATTCCTGGAATGATAATCCTTATCAGTTTCTTTCATTAATTTTCTCCCACTCCCACTGGTTTGGACTGCCTTGCTTACCACCGGTTTTTGATGAGTGTGTACCTGCTAGTCAGTCAGCTGTTCTGTTTCTTCCATGCAAAACCATTCAGTGTGACAGTCAGTTTGATGTCCCTGTATCTAAAGCAACTGAATGTGAAATCTCTGAGTGTGTGAACATTGACCTTGTGCAATCTGAGATTCCCTTGTCTAAGGATATTAGATTTCCTTTTCCCAGCAATTGTTTGAGGAGATCCATTTTTGATCGGGCTATGGAAAAAGTTCCTAGACAATGCAATATGCGTAAGGTCTTTGATTGTCCACTGCCTTATGAACCTATACATGTTCCTGTTACTGCTTTGCTTACTAAGCGTATGCAGGAGGAATACATTGACAGCTCCTTTGCATTTAAAGTGAACCTTAAGTCAACGATAAAAAATGAGATTTACTCACCTGGGGCTTCCCTCAGCCCCCAGCAGCCGATCGGTGCCCTCGCAGCCCCACTCTGACGCTCCAGGACCCGCCGGCGAACACTTCCGGTTTGGCCGTCACCGGCCGACAGAGCGGGGTTGCGAGGGCACCGATCGGCTGCTGGGGGCTGAGGGAAGCCCCAGGTGAGTAAATCTCATTTTTTATCGTTGACTTAAGGTTCACTTTAAACAGCAGCTATTCAAAGCAAAGTTTTTATTTTTTTGTCACAAGTTAGCGGAAATTGATTTTAATTGTTTTTTTTCACAAAGTGTCATTTTCCGCTAACTTGTGACAAAAAATAAAATCTTCTATGAACTCACCATACTCCTAACGGAATACGTTTAGGTGTCTTCTTTCTAGAATGGGGTCATTTGTGGGGTTCCTATACTGCACTGGCATTTTGGGTGCCCTAAACCGTGAGGAGTAGTCTTGAAACAAAAATGACCTGTGAAATCCTAAAGGTACTCATTGGACTTTGGGCCCCTTAGCGCAGTTAGGCTGCAAAAAAGTGCCAATCATGTGGTATCGCCGTATTCGGGAGATGTAGTATAATGTGTTTTGGTGTGTATTTTTACACATACCCATGCTGGGTGGGAGAAATACCTCTGTAAATGACAATTGTTTGATTTTTTTACACACAATTGTCCATTTACAGAGAGATTTCTCCCACCCAGCATGGGTATGTGTAAAAATACACCCCAAAACAAAACACATTATACTACTTCTCCTGAGTACGGCGATACCACATGTGTGACACTTTTTTGCAGCCTAGGTGCGCTAAGGGGCCCAACGTCCTAATCACAGGTCATTTTGAGGCATTTGTTTTCTAGACTACTCCTCACGGTTTAGGGCCCCTAAAATGCCAGGGCAGTATAGGAACCCCACAAGTGACCCCATTTTAGAAAGAAGACACCCCAAGGTATTCCGTTAGGTGTATGGCGAGTTCATAGAAGATTTTATTTTTTGTCACAAGTTAGTGAAAAATGACACTTTGTGAAAAAAAAATAAAAAATCAATTTCCGCTAACTTTTGACAAAAAATAAAATCTTCTATGAACTCGTCATACACCTAACAGAATACATTGGGGTGTCTTTTTTCTAAAATGGGGTCCGTTTCTGGGGTTCCTATACCGCCCTGGCATTTTACGGGCCCAAAACCGTGAGTAGTCTGGAAACCAAATGTCTCAAAATGACTGTTCAGGGGTATAAGCATCTGCAAATTTTGATGACAGGTGGTCTATGAGGGGGCAAATTTTGTGGAACCGGTCATATGCAGGGTGGCCTTTTAGATGACAGGTTGTATTGGGCCTGATCTGATGGATAGGAGTGCTAGGGGGGTGACAGGAGGTGATTGATGGGTGTCTCAGGGGGTGGTTAGAGGGGAAAATAGATGCAATCAATGCACTGGGGAGGTGATCGGAAGGGGGTCTGAAGGGGATCTGAGGGTTTGGCCGAGTGATCAGGAGCCCACACGGGGCAAATTAGGGCCTGATCTGATGGGTAGGTGTGCTAGGGGGTGACAGGAGGTGATTGATGGGTGTCTCAAGGTGTGATTAGAGGGGGGAATAGATGCAAGCAATGCACTGGCGAGGTGATCAGGGCTGGGGCCTGAGGGCATTCTGAGGGTGTGGGCGGGTGATTGAGTGCCCTAGGGGCAGATAGGGGTCTAATCTGATAGGTAGCAGTGACAGGGGGTGATTGATGGGTAATTAGTGGGTGTGTAGGGTAGAGAACAGATATAAACACTGCCCTTGGGAGGTGATCTGACGTCGGATCTGCGGGCGAACTATTGGTGTGGGTGGGTGATCAGATTGCCCGCAAGGGGCAGGTTAGGGGCTGATTGATGAGTGGCAGTGACAGGGGGTGATTGATGGGTGGCAGTGCCAGGGGGTGATTGATGGGTGGCAGTGACAGGGGTTGATTGATGGGTGATTGACAGGTGATTGACAGGTGATCAGTGGGTTATTACAGGGAAGAACAGATGTAACTAATGCACTGGCGAATTGATAAGGGGGGGGGTCTGAGGGCAATCTGAGCGTGTAGGCGGGTGATTGGGTGCCCGCAAGGGGCAGATTAGGGTCTGATCTGATGGGTAACAGTGACAGGTGGTGATAGGGGGTGATTGATGGGTGATTGATGGGTAATTAGTGGGTGTTTAGAGGAGAGAATAGATGTAAACACTGCGTTTGGGTGGTGATCTGATGTCGGATCTGCGGGCGATCTATTGGTGTGGGTGGGTGATCAGATTGCCCGCAAGGGGCAGGTTAGGGGCTGATTGATGGGTGGCAGTGACAGGGGGTGATTGATGGGTGGCAGTGACAGGGGGTGATTGATGGGTGATTGACAGGTGATCAGTGGGTTATTACAGGGAAGGACAGATGTAAATAATGCCCTGGCGAATTGATAAGGGGGGGGGGGTCTGAGGGCAATCTGAGCGTGTAGGCGGGTGATTGGGTGCCCGCAAGGGGCAGATTAGGGTCTGATCTGATGGGTAACAGTGACAGGTGGTGATAGGGGGTGAATGATGGGTGATTGATGGGTAATTAGTGGGTGTTTAGAGGAGAGAATAGATGTAAACACTGCGTTTGGGTGGTGATCTGATGTCGGATCTGCGGGTGATCTATTGGTGTGGGTGGGTGATCAGATTGCCCGCAAGGGGCAGGTTAGGGGCTGATTGATGGGTGGCAGTGACAGGGGGTGATTGATGGGGGGCAGTGACAGGGGGTGATTGATGGGTGATTGATGGGTGATTGACAGGTGATCAGTGGGTTATTACAGGGAAGAACAGATGTAAATATTGCACTGGCGAATTGATAAGGGGGGGTCTGAGGGCAATCTGAGCGTGTAGGCGGGTGATTGGGTGCCCGCAAGGGGCAGATAAGGGTCTGATCTGATGGGTAACAGTGACAGGTGGTGATAGGGGGTGATTGATGGGTGATTGATGGGTAATTAGTGGGTGTTTAGAGGAGAGAATAGATGTAAACACTGCGTTTGGGTGGTGATCTGATGTCGGATCTGCGGGCGATCTATTGGTGTGGGTGGGTGATCAGATTGCCCGCAAGGGGCAGGTTAGGGGCTGATTGATGGGTGGCAGTGACAGGGGGTGATTGATGGGTGATTGACAGGTGATTGACAGGTGATTGACAGGTGATCAGGGGGGATAGATGCATACAGTACACAGGGGGGGTGGGGGGTCTGGGGGGGGGGGGGTCTGGGGAGAATCTGAGGGGTGGCAGGGTGATCAGGAGGGGGCAGTGGGCAGGGGGGGAGATAAAAAAAATAGCGTTGACAGATAGTGACAGGGAGTGATTGATGGGTGATTAGGGGGGTGATTGGGTGCAAACAGGGGTCTGGGGGGTGGGCAGGGGGGGTCTGAGGGGTGCTGTGGGCGATCTGGGGCGGGGGGGGGAGAAATCAGTGTGCTTGGGTGCAGACTAGGGTGGCTGCAGCCTGCCCTGGTGGTCCCTCGGACACTGGGACCACCAGGGCAGGAGGCAGCCTGTATAATACACTTTGTAAACATTACAAAGTGTATTATACACTTTGTATGCGGCGATCGCGGGGTTAACATCCCGCCGGCGCTTCCGTATAGCCGGCGGGATGTTGCGGCGGGCAAGCGGTGACAGGCGCCGGCGGAGGATCGCGTCACGGATGACGCGATCGCTCCACCCATGCCCTTAGAAGGACCGCCGCCTCTGTGGGTGAGCCGGTCCTTCAGGGCTCCACTTCCCGGCCGCTCCTGTGCGTTAGGCGGTCGGGAAGTGGTTAAGATCTTCCATCTATGATCCTGCTATGGGGAACATTTCTAAACTATGCAAACTCAAGAGTAATGTTAATATGACTAATAAAATTCCTCATGTTGTTGTCGCAACTTCTTCTACAAATAAACCCATGTCTCACACTGTTCACACCGTTGAAAGCTCGTTTCCAGATGAACTTTGTTCCAATATTTCTGTCCTGAACACCTTACAGGTCCTCAGATTGTGGAAGCTTGCGCTTTAGAAGCTTCAGCTTCACAACCAAAAACGATCTTAGATGCGCAAATTTTGCGTTCTGACTCCTCGGATTCGACATTGTTAGCTAAGGGTGAGACAGCGCTTTGGTTGTGCGAATCTGATACTGAGGGATCTTTGCTTTGTCCAGAGAATATTTCTGTGAGCCTACCCTGTACCTTGAATGAATCTATGATGTCCACTCGCATTGACATTTGTGAGTCCCTTTCTTGCTCTGAAGAAAGTACTGACTTCCCACCCTGTACTCTGGATGAGTCAATGTTACCTTGCATAAAATCTCCTGCAGGGAGTCCAGAGGCTCGTCTAGGTATTACAACTAGTCTCATCTGTTTTTCTGCCATTTCAGATTTGCAGTCTGGTTTGACTGCTATGAAGGATTCTGCCTGCAGTGAAACTAGACTCAGGAAGTCAGTGTTGGTTCCACTAGATATTCCTGTGGATCCTGTTCCTGTAGATGAAATTCAGTCCCAGTCAATATGTTATTGGCCTCCTTTAAGAGAAACGTTGATTATCTAAATTATATTGGTCTTACTTGTCATTCACATAGGACTAGTAATTGCCTGGATACAGAAAACCACAAATCCTGATGTGTCAGAATGTTTCCAGCAATCAGAACATTGACAGTAATACTCCATGCGGAATCACTTCTTCCTACAATGATTTAGGCATTCTAGAAAATATTATATCCTGTAATGCATGTTATACTTTGTGCTAAAATTCTAGTTAGTGGTTAAAGTATACCTGTAATGCTGAAGGCTTCTTTGCAGAAAGCTTTTAACTACAGTCCTTGAACAATAATGTGTTCCTATGCTTCTTTCTCATGCGTCTTTCAGCCCAAGTCCTCTTCCCAGTAAATCGGAAGCTATTTTTGTTTCCTTGCTAACTTTCCTGCAGTATCCAGCTTCATGATTAGTTTTCAAGGACACAAGGATTGTGTAGTTTATGAATGTAGCAACCATCCAGAACCTTTTCCTGAATAGTCCTGCTTGCACTTTTGTATAATTTTCACGGCTGACAACATTTCTGCTGCTGTGTTGGTGGATTCAACATGGGCATAGGATTTCTGAGACACCATTTCTGATGGTTGTTTAAAACTGTTTTCATGCACATTTCATTGCCACTCCTATCAATTGCCTACCTTTAATTCTAATTGATAAGTCTCAACCAACTACATTTTTCCTCCCAACCCCCCCCCCAATGTCAGGGAATATCTTATTTCCCCCATAACTGCTACGACTAACAATTGCATGATCCTCAGTCCGAATTCTTGAAAAGCGTTGCTTTCTTACTTACACAGGTATTCTCCTCTGATCTATCACCAATAATCTTTTTAACTTTAAAGTAATACTAAACACAAGGATCCTAACTGCCATAGAATAGGTGGATTCCAAAAAACATGAATATCAGTTCATGAAAATAATGATTTCTGTTGTCATTTATGCTTGTTTGTATGGCTATGACATCACCAGAAGCAAATCATTACATATAGGCTACTAGACTGTGGAGAAGTGGGTCACATGTGTGAACTGAAAGTAGCCCTATATGTCATAGAGGCTGCCTTATCAAGCTAATACATTATTTTATAAAGTATTTTAATGCACATAAAGTACTTAAAAACCATTTATATGCATAATTTCAGAATAACGTTAAGATGACTTTATAATTGTGTTAACATAAGTTACCTGAGTTGTTCTGTGTATCCTATGCAATTAGTATGGCAAGCATCCAAACTTATAATTAAATTTAAATCAAACTTAAAGTGAACCTCCAGACTAAAAATCTACTCAGCAGAACTGAAAAGGCTTGGTGTTTCTTTAACAGTTTTACAGCATCAGAACTTTGTTTTTCTTATAGAAGTCTAATTTTTAGCTGCATTTTTAGCTAAGCTGCGCCCCATCAAAGAAAACTGCCCGGGCTTTTTTCCCCTGATACTGTGCAAAGCATGATGGGATTTCCTATGTTGTTATTCACGTTGCCTAGCAACTGGGAGGGGTGATCAGGACACAGGACAGTTAGAACTGTGTCTCATGCTCCCTTGTCACCTTCATTCAACCAAAAAGATGGCTGCCCTTATGAAATCACAAACCTTTGCCTGTTCTTTTAAAACAGGGTGGGTAAGAGACTATATTACCTCTCTATTTTAATTAACACAACTAATGTAATTTAATGACAGTATGTTTGTTTAGGCTGAAGTTCCTCTTTAAATTATAAATATTTTTGCATGTTTGCAACTCCCAACATAGAAAAAAGTCCATATTTATTAAACAGGGACGTATCCCATACAACAGTAAAAACAAGTAGCTGACAGGGCTCAATGGCTAACAATATCAAATACGGTAACATGAATGAAGTCTAAGATAAGCTTTGGGACCTTCCGAAGTAGCCAAAAATAGAGTGATACATCAATAAGGCCATGCAGTAAAAGGGCAATATGAATAGATGCAAAATGATACTAAGTGTAACAACACAAAGACATCAATAGTAGTTGCCAGAGATAAATATACAGTGCTATACCAAACAGCAAGAAGGATCCCCCAGGAATAGATGTGGAATGAAAGGCGGCTTACTGCAGATGTCCCAATCAGTCAGCGACTGTGCCGTCCCTCACATGTATCGCAAACTGCGTTGCTTCATTAGAGGATAAAAAAAATCAAAAACACTCCCTGTATAAAATACCTATCCGCCGCCAATCCAACTTCCGGTACACGTGGCCACGTGATCTTGACTTCATGGCGTCGCTCGTCAACATGTGACGTTCCCAACATAGAAAAAAAGCTGGGGAAGTATTTTCGAATTGGAAATTGCAAATGAATGAGAGTGCATGCAAATTGAATGGCAAACACTGTGCTATGCAATCTGCATGCACTTCATTTAGGGTCCTTTTACACTTTATCAGTTGATGTCCTTGTAGCTGAAAGGAAAACTGATGAGCAGTCCAGTGTCCATGTTTCCCTATGGCCTCTTTTACACTATACGCTGAAAAACTGAAGCCTTTAGTAGAATGCACTGCTATGGAGAAAAAAAAACACATTAATACACAATGCAATGCATTCAGTGTAAACGGGCTCTTAACCTAATCACAAATTCTGGCAAAATGCAAGGTTAAAGATGGATCAAACCACAGCGATTAGTAAGTGTACCTAACTAATCACTTAGACTTAGTTTACACTCTTGGCAAATCACTGGAATTTCAATTACAGTATAGGCATGGATCCACTTACATTAAACAGGATTTCCAAATGATCAAATTTACTATTTCTTAGCCAAATCACTTTCTTAGTTTGGGTAATTGAGTATGCAACTCAGTGATGCAATAACTGTTCCATCCCATATTTATTTTATAATGTTCATTTGAGCATTTGACTTGATCCATCTCTAAGGACTCTCAGGCTGTTATTTCTGATAAAACCACCACATCTTGTTTTCCAGTAACTTACAGTAAAGTATCTATGCTGCTAACGATTAATATTTCATTCTGTGTGCTGAGCTGCATTACCGAGCAAGAGAACAGTTCTTGTTCTTTTTTATCTGCTCACATGCTGACATGCCATGTGGGAAAACCAGGCCTAACAAGCAAGCTCCTTTCACCACCTCAGAGCCTTTGTCATCGAGGTACTTAAAATAAACAGTGCATCCTTTCAAAGTTATCAGTAAGGGACTTCACTTAATTTACTTTATTATGAAGTATATGCTTTCTTTCATGCGTTAAAAAAATTAACTGAAACGAGAAATGAGTTTGCCTTGTCATGGGATATCACTCTTTCTGTGCTAATAGTAGGGGCGCTCATAATTGGAGTATCATCTGTAATGAACAATGAGACTATAATGTGAATAATATAATGAGAAGGAAGCAAATACTTCCCATGACACAGTCTCAAGGGGCCATTTACTCCTGACCCTAGATAAGCAAAGATGCCTTTTCAGTTATTAATATGTCCTTTCGGGTCTAATTGGCTCTTGCGCTATATACAGTTCCTTGCAATTCTGATTAATTATTCAAGTACCTTCTTTTTATAGACTATCTTTAAGATGAGACATATTTATAAGTTCCCCGTTGGAAGTACTCCAAATAAAGATAAATAGTGTATTGAAATTTAGAGCCTTATGAGTGTAATCGTGCTCAGAGGAGCATAAGACAAGCCCATCTCTCCAGTTGCACACTTTTGTCTTATTGCAGATACTTACTAAGGTTCCTTTAGGCTAATTGCACACATGGTACGGTGCGATTGCCCTGTAGCAGGAGAGGCTGGACATGTACCAATCGGCAACATCGTCCAAAGCACTTCCGTCGCACCACGGGTACTGTGGCCAGTCTCACAGAGACTAATGGCCACTGTAACATGGGAGTGGAGGGGGGGGGGGATTAAAATACCGCAACATGACACTATGTGGTTGTCAGGAACCGGCCCGCGGCACGCCTGCGTATACGGTTCCCGACTGCGGGTTTGACCAGATTAAGCGGGGAAGAGCCTTATTTAAGCTACAAACAAGGCTGGAACCCCTCAAACACTTCCCACTGCCACCACTAGCTTTGCTAGACACGTCCCCTCAGCTGTTGAGGGCTGAACACGCAATCTGCGTTTTCGTATTTGGGTCAGCTTTGCGCTTAGGCCGAATACGAGAACGCCACGCACCCACACACACAGTACAGTTGTACAGTAACACAGCACAATCAGACAATGATTTGTAATGCAAGTTACACTGTCGTGCAGCAAAACCACTAACAGTCGTTCCGAACGATACTGTTAGCTACTCGCACTGGCGTTTCGTACGTTGGGTCAGCTGCGCGCTTTAGGCCAACGTATGACAAACGCCCCCACACACAATGCAATTACAACTTCATATGGTAGTGTTGCTCAAGCATAAAATTAGACATGAACTTATACACGGTTACACTTCAGTCCCTTCTAGGCTAGGAGTGTTAGTTTAGCACAGCAGAAGTCAAGCTTATTACATAATGATTTAATATTCCATAAAACGTAGAACAATGCAGAACAGAATATATACAAAAGATTACAAAAAACAAAAATAAAAAGTTACAAAATTAAAGTTACAAAGATACAACACAAAAGCGATTTTGCTTACCAAAATAAACGGGAAATAAACGTACCAGCGTATCGATCTGGCGTTGTTGCGGGGGGTACGCACTTCTGGTCAGGAACCAGGTTAGTTCTAGCCGTGTGAGCTACCTCCAAGAACTACGATTTGTGACAGTCCCAAGATGGGATTATATAGTCCCCTGGATGGCCTGAGGCCACTCACATGTCCATATCCAGGAATAATAAATTAACCCTTCGCACACTCACATGCAAATGTTCAAACAAATGCATTCACAGATTTACACATCCAGGCACAACTGTTATCCCTACAGCTAAATTAAAAGCCAGGGTTTTAGTTCACAGAAGAATGCATTCTTATGCTTAGTCACCTATACTGCGTAGAAGTACCCAGGTAAACATAGGTGTCCTAACTCTGGCCCTGTAACATGCATAGTGCAGACATGCAAACACATTCATTGCATCAAACCTAACAATGGATTAGGAGCACACATCCTAACTTCCTCTCCTGGGAAAGATAGTGCATCTTACCAATCGCACAAGGGAGCTAACGTTATGTGTCCATGTGCACCATGCGCATACACCAGCATAAGCTGTCTGCATGCTGACAAACATACAGGGGAAAGATGGAGTGCACCGAATTGGACCCTAGCCACAGGGGTCAATGATAAGAATAAACATACATATATCCAGGCACATCGCCTCTAGTTAGGACATTAAATAAATTATAAGGGAAAGGGAGGTGCTGAAGGGGGTGTGGCTAGAAACAGCAAAAATCAATTAACCCTTCGCACACTCACATGCAAATGTTCAAACAAATGCATTCACAGATTTACTCATCCAGGCACAACTGTTCTCCCTACAGCTAAATTAAAAGCCAGGGTTTTAGTTCACAGAAGAATGCATTCTTATGCTTAGTCACCTATACTGCGTAGAAGTACCCAGGTAAACATAGGTGTCCTAACTCTGGCCCTGTAACATGCATAGTGCAGACATGCAAACACATTCATTGCATCAAACCTATCAATGGATTAGGAGCACACATCCTAACTTCCTCTCCTGGGAAAGATAGTGCATCTTACCAATCGCACAAGGGAGCTAACGTTATGTGTCCATGTGCACCATGCGCATACACCAGCATAAGCTGTCTGCATGCTGACAAACATACAGGGGAAAGGGGGAGTGCACCGAATTGGACCCTAGCCACAGGGGTCAATGATAAGAATAAACATACCGTACATATATCCAGGCACATCGTCTCTAGTTAGGACATTAAATAAATTATTAGGGAAAGGGAGGTGCTGAAGGGGGTGTGGCTAGAAACAGCAAAAATCAATTAACCCTTCGCACACTCACATGCAAATGTTCAAACAAATGCATTTACAGATTTACTCATCCAGGCACAACTGTTATCCCTACAGCTAAATTAAAAGCCAGGGTTTTAGTTCACAGAAGAATGCATTCTTATGCTTAGTCACCTATACTGCGTAGAAGTACCCAGGTAAACATAGGTGTCCTAACTCTGGCCCTGTAACATGCATAGTGCAGACATGCAAACACATTAATTGCATCAAACCTATCAATGGATTAGGAGCACACATCCTAACTTCCTCTACTGGGAAAGATAGTGCATCTTACCAATCGCACAAGGGAGCTAACGTTATGTGTCCATGTGCACCATGCGCATACACCAGCATAAGCTGTCTGCATGCTGACAAACATACAGGATGGCCTGAGGCCACTCACATGTCCATATCCAGGAATAATTCAATTTCCTACATAACGCGCGTCATATCCTTTCCTGTCTCAGTTCTCAGATCATCAAAAAGGACTTCCCCCACGGCAGGTGACAATTGATTAAGGCTTTCACATTGCAGCAGGATGTCCTGTGTGAAGTCCTAGCTCAAGCTTGTGTGATCTGCTTCAAAGCATGTTGCAGCTAGTCCAGGTGACAATTGCTCCCAAACACAATACACCTCTGAGACATTATTCAGACAACATGGTCTGACCACCTGTATAGGCTTCACAGCAACTGTCTAATTAAGGGTTTCCTAATTAGAAGCAGACAATGATAGGTAATTTACACTTTATACGGCATTCCAGGAAGACTGGCTAACAGACAATCCCATATGATACAGTCAGAAAAATGAAATAAATAGGTTCCTGTGTTCCTTACATCATAAGCACCCCAGTATATCACCACAGATCATCCCAGATCATCCTGCCTGCACCTACACTGTTGGTTCTGCTTGACGGGACAGCCCGTCCGCATTCCCATGATTGCTCCCCTTCCTATGTTGAATAGTGAAGCTATATTGTTGGAGAACTAAGCTCCATCTCAGCAATTTGCCATTGTCACCAGAAACCCGATGTAACCAACTAAGAGGGTTGTGGTCGGTTACGACGGTGAATACGCGACCGTAGAGATAGTGCTGCAGCTTATGTAGGGCCCATACAATAGCCAAGCACTCCTTCTCTATGGTGGCGTAAGCTACCTCCCGGGGTAGCAGCTTCCGACTTAAGTAAAGAATCGGATGTTCTTCCCCAGTTTGGTTTACCTGGCTTAATACAGCACCTAGGCCAAAGGCTGAGGCGTCCGTCTGGACCACAAACCTTCGGCTGAAGTCTGGCGCTTGCAACACGGGAGGGCTGGCAAGGGCACAGAGCTGTGAATGACTGTTCACATTCTGGTGTCCAGAGAATCTGCTTGGGCAGCTTCTTTTTGGTGAGATCTGTCAATGGCTTGGCGAGGGCACTGTAGTTGGGGACAAACTTTCTATAGTACCCAGCAGTTCCTAAGAAGGACTGAATCTGTTTCTTCATTTGGGGGGTGGGCCAGGACACAATGGCATCTACCTTCCCAGTATCTGGACGAAGCTCTCCCCCCCCCACCACATGTCCCAGGTATTGTACCTGTTTCATACCTATCTGACACTTGCTAGGCTTGACGGTTAGTCCTGCTGCAGTGATGCGCCCCAAAACCTGTGACAGCTGCGCTAAGTGGTCGTTCCAGTTGGAGCTAAACACGGCGATGTCATCTAGGTAGGCGACAGCGCAGTGTTCCAAACCTTCCAGGAGACCATTTACAACGCTTTGGAAGGTGGCTGGGGCGTTTTTCATCCCAAAAGGCATCACATTAAACTCAAACAGACCTGACGGGGTGATAAAGGCAGACCTCTCCCGTGCCTCAGCTGTTAGAGGGACCTGCCAGTATCCCCGACTCAAATCCACGATTGTTAGATATTGCGCGCCAGCTAGCTTATCTAACAATTCGTCGACCCTCGGCATTGGGTAAGCATCTGACGCAGTTATCAAATTTAGTTTTCGATAATCTACACAGAACCGAGTGGTCTGGTCCCGTTTGGGTACTAGCACTACAGGTGATGCCCATGCGCTGTGCGACCGTTGGATCACCCCTAGTGACAGCATTTCCTCAATCTCCTTGCTGATGTGGGCCTGAACCTCAGGGGAGACTCTATAGGCTGATTGTCTAACCGGCTTGTTATTTCCGGTGTCAACATGGTGTACAGCCAGGCTGGTCAGACCAGGGCGGGCTGTAAAGGTACCACGGTAAAGGGTCAGCACATCAGATAGTCCAGCCTGCTGCTCTGCTGTCAACTCCGGATTGATCTGCACCTCGGTAACAGAGTCGGTTTCCTGGGTGGAGGCCAGGATGTCAACCAGGGCCTCTGCTTCACCGTCCGGTAGCAAACTGCAGACAGGGAGAGCGCAAGCGGTTCGATCATGATGTTCCTTTAACATATTGACATGGTACGTTTTCAGCTGCTTACCTCGGTCATCCAGCGCGACCACATAGGTCACATCACTAATCTTCCTATGTATGGTATAGGGCCCATCCCAAGCGGCCTGCAGCTTATTCTGTCGCATCGGGTTTAGGACCCATACCTTGCGACCTACCTCATAAACTCTCTCCCTAGCCCCGCGGTCATACCACTGCTTCTGGGTGGCCTGGGCTTGAGTAAGATTCTCTCGCACTAACCCCACCAGGGTGTCCATCTTTTCCCGGAACTTTAGAACGTATTCCACTATGGAGACCCCGGGACCCATATCCTGCCCCTCCCAGACCTCTCGAATGAGATTGAGGGGTCCGCGTACCGTCCTCCCATATAATAGCTCAAAGGGCGAGAATCCGGTGGATGCCTGGGGCACCTCACGATAAGCAAACAGTAAGTGGGGCAGGTATCGCTCCCAGTCTCTCCCTTGCAATGCAACAAACACCCTTAGCATCTGTTTTAGAGTACCATTAAACCGCTCACATAACCCATTTGTCTGGGGGTGGTAAGGGCTGGCCATGATGTGTTCTACCTGCATTTGTTTACAGAGGCATTCCATTAGGCGCGACATGAATTGCGGGCCGTGATCGGTGAGCATTTCGCGGGGAAAACCGACCCGTGAGAAAATGCGCACCAATGCGTTCGCAACCTTGTCTGCCCGTATGGAGCTCAGGGCTACAGCCTCAGGGTAGCAAGTGGCATAATCTATCCCCGTGAGAATGAAATGTTTCCCTGTGCTGCTGGGTATTGCTAGAGGCCCAATTATGTCAACAGCAACCCTTTGGAAGGGCTCCTCTATTATGGGTAAGGGCCTCAGTGGCGCTTTGTCTGTGTCACCTGCTTTGCCGACCCGCTGACATGTGACACAAGACCGGCAAAAATCGGCAATATCTGTCCCCATGTGGGGCCAATAAAAATTGTGGGCAAGCCGGGATTTGGTCTTGCGGATCCCCAAGTGACCAGCCAGGGGCACCTCATGTGCTATTCTTAATAGCTGCTCCCTGTACCTGTGGGGAACAATCAACTGCCGGTCGGCCTTCTCCACGTCAGACAGCTCAGAGGGAATAACCTCTCTGTACAGTCTGCCTTGCTCCCAGTACACCCTCACTTTGTCGCCCTCCACCGGTGCCCTGTCCGCCAGACCTCTGAGCTCTTCCAGGCTGCTATCAAGCCGTACAGCCTCGGAGAACTCAGTGCTGTCGGCCACCGGCACCAGGGAGGTGGCAAACTGAGAGGCCTCTGGGTCCTCAGAGCCAGGCTCTGAAGTGGAAGAGCCCGACCCAGTGACATCAGCCCCTTCAGTGGACAATTCGTCGGCTGCAGCCCGGTGAGCACTGCGGGTCACCACTGCAGCTGACGGAGCGCTCACTGTACACATGTTATTACGCAACACATCACATATTACATCAACATTATCTGAATGCATGGTAACAACATATCCCCCTCCAGGCCTGGGCACTGGAGACTCACTAGGGCTGGCTCCTAGTACACAGTCCGTAGCCCCTGGGGAATCGCCAGCACTCCCCCCTTGCACAGCATGATCACACAGTACCTTGCAAGAGTCCTGAACTTCTGCTGGGGATGCAGGCTCCACGGGGTTTGGAGTGGGCTCATACCGGGCCACTAACCGTCCCAGGTCAGTACCCAACAAAACATTCGTGGGGATGGCATCCGTTACCCCCACTTCTTTCATTCCGCTGCCGGCCCCCCAATCCAGGTGGACCAAGGCAGTGGGTATGGCGGGGGTGACACCCCCAACTCCTTTGACAGCCATAGTCTTGCCAGGAATGTACTCCTCAGGGTTCACAAGCTGGGGGTGCATTAGAGTCACCTCTGCTCCAGTGTCTCTCAGACCGGTGGAAGCTGTATCCCCAACCGTGACAGGTTGCAGATTCTCTGCATAGCTACCTGCATTCCTTGTGGCACACAACGCATTTCGGGCCCCGCCAGCATTTGGGGCTTCCTTCTTCTTTTCTGGGCACGTAGCACTGATGTGACCTGGTTTGTTACAGGCAAAACATCTCCGAGTGTCAACGGTGGCTGTTCTACCTCCAGGCGGCTGCGGGGCTTGGCTTCGCTGGGTGCTCAGAGGAGAAGGTCTCGCAGTCTTTTCTCCCTTCCAGCTGGGCGCCGTAGTCCTCCGAAAATCAGATGCTCGATTGGACGTGTAGGCATCAGCAACTTTCGCGGCCTCATCCACGGTCTTCGGCTCTCGGTCCCATACAAACTGCCGGACCTCAACAGGACAAGTGTGGAGGAACTGGTCTTTTATTATCAGTTCCTGCAGGGCATCAAAGGTTTCAACAGCCAGTCCTTTTACCCACTGCTGGAAGGCAGTGCGCAGGTTGCATGCATGATCCAGGTAACTGTCATTAGGACCTCGCTGCACTGTCCTAAAACGTTTGCGATACACTTCTGGCGTGAGGTGGTATCGCGCAATGATGGCTTTCTTAATCGCCTCAAAGTCTGTTTCTTCCTCCTGGGGGAGACTCACAAACGCCTCCAGGGCCTTGCCTCTCAGCCCTGGTGTGAGGTATCTTGCCCACTGCTCACGGGGCACCCCATACTGCCGACAAGTCCTTTCAAACCCCTGTAGGAAAGTGTCTATGTCAGAGTCCTTGTCCATAGCGGGGAACTTATCCAGGGGGATTCTGTGGACTCGCTCACCTTCGCGTTCTGCGGGTCCAGCAGACCGGTTCTGCTGCTGAAGTTTAGCCAGCTCCAGCTGGTGTTGCCGTTCAGCTCTTTCCCTCTCGGCCTGGAGTCGCTGTGCAGCTTGTTCCCGCTCGGCTTGGTGTCGCCGTTCAGCACTTTCCCTCTCGGCCTGGTGTCGCCTTTCAGCTCTTCCCTCCTCTGCCTGTCGGTGCAGTAGGATCAGCTTTAGGCGCAGTTCAGGATCAGCCGAGTTCAGTAGCTGTAGATCAGCTTCCAGAGATGGCATCTCCGTGTTCGGTGGATCGTCCAGGACATCGTCTCCCCTCGCATTCTGTGGCGGGAGCGATTCCTCCTCTGGCGTGTCGTGAGCTGCATCCGCTGGCGTTGAAGCACGGGCTCGCTCTGCCTCATCATACACCTCGAGCGCACAAACTAACTGCTCCTTAGTCTGGCCGCTCACCGTCTCGATGCCTTTGTGCTCACACAGGTTGAGTAGTATCTCTTTGTTTTGCCTTGCATAGCTGGATGCTTTATGAGCCATCGTGTTGCAAAAAAGAAAAAGAAAAAAGGGGGTGGAGGTGTAACCGACCAATCGATTACTATCACAAGGAGAGAGTTCCCTTATTACTCTTAAAGCGGAAGGATAGTGACTGACCAGGAGGATAAATTGGTGAAAAATAACAATTGTTTTTATTTGGCAAACAAAGAAATAATGTCCACTAACATGCAGAACAAGAATACAAATCCCCAATTGAAATCCTCAATATCAAGACCACCCTTGAAATACACTAAATTAATAAAGTAAAATAAGCAACAAATTCAGAGTTAACACTTCTTGCTTGAAGATCTAGCACCTGAAAAGAAAAAGGTTACTTCCTAAAATATCATTAGAGGCTACTACACTTGGACCTTGCTTGAAGTTCCTGCACCTGTAGGAAAAAACAAAGAACAAAACACAGCAAATACACATTTCACAATACTTCATCAGACCTTTTCCTTCATCTCACTCTCAATACGTCTATAGCGATACAGTTTTCTCTTTCCTATCTAAAAATATGTATGCATACATGTATGTGAACAAATACACCGGAGAGAAACCAAATAGGAAATAGACTAATGCTTCTGGTTGGGTAGATAAGTAGTGACTGACTCTAAGTAGTCCTTACTGTATGGTAATGACCCTAACAGTCTTCAGTTCCTTGCAAAAGTCTTATCTAACCATACAGTGGCTATGAATTCATATTCCTACTTAAGCCTGTATATGATCATGGAGTAGGGGTACCCCTTTAAAAGAACTGATGATAAGTTGCTGATTGAAGATCTTTTCCTGAAGCAGGTGATAGCTTATACTAACTTTCCTTTACTTTACATGCAGCACACTCCAAGATGCCAGTTCAATAACTCTAAAGTAAGTTTCTTCCCTTATTGTTCCTTTTAACGGTTAAACCTCACAAATATCTGACATTCTCTTTTTCCTTTTTTTTTTTCTTTTTGTTTTCAAAGTTTTTCTTTTTCCTGTATGTCACATATGTAAGTATCAATTCTCTCCTTTTATTACTTCTCACTGCAGGTTGGTTTAAGCTCTAAATGCAATCACTTCACTTGCAGAACACACAGAACACAGCAACAGATCTGTTCACGGGTAAGTTCCTATTTTTCTCCCATGAATTGATAAATTTCTTTACTAATGTGTTATTCTCTTTTCTCCACACAGAGAAATTAACACTCCAAAAATATTGTCAGGTAAGTGTCTTTTCCACTCATATCAGGCAGAGCCACACTGGGGATTATTCTTGAGGCATATGCACAGTCAATGTACAGAGCAAATGCATTCAAACACAGGCTGACTGGCTTTACTGTGGAGAGACAGATTAATAATCAGTACCAGTGAGTGCACACACAGATTCTCTCACTGATCAGCTCTGTGGTGACAGGTAGGGAAACACAGTCATTGATTCACATTATACAGTACTCTGGTGTTGCTATGACAACATTTCTTCTCCTCACATACACTGTATATATATTATCTAACTGTAGAGAATCAGAAGAAGAATATTTAGCTGATTTGACAGTCTGATTTTTGTGTCATTACTATTAGGAAAATGTCTTTTTAGATAAACTCCTGTCACTTTCTTTCTGTGTTTCTGTGTGGTGAAATTTCACTTATCTGTCAATTTTTCCTGAAGCGGTCTCCTTGGCCTTGCTGAGCTATCTCTCACTCCTCTGTGGATGAGGTGTCTCCCTGTTTTGACTCAGGGAGCTGTCTCTCATGGTCCCCTTTCTGTGTGTCATCAGTGAGCTAAATTCCTCTGCTACTGAATGCCATTTCTCTCTCTGTCAGCTCAGTTTCTCCCCCTCTGGTCTCTGTCATCTCTCCTCACGCTGCCTGTGTCACAAACTGAGGTAAAAATCAGAGAGGGCTTGCCTCTTCAGCTGGAGGGGCGTTCCCAACCTGTGTAACTGACACCCACCACCTGACTGAGAGCAGAACAGCCATCTTGAGTGCTGGCTGCTTGCTCTGTGTAAATACAGCCTGTGCCAGCACTAATTCTCATAGCTGATGCTGGCCAGGAATAAAAATACATGTTTTTTTTTTAAATTAAAGAAGCTGCACTATTTGTAACAGGGCTACAGGAGGGAAAGCAAAATGCGAAGTGTGTATCTTTGAACAAAAAAAAACGTATATAGATTCTGCACTGAGTAGACTTCTGTAGGCTAGTTGCTTCTAGCAAGCTTCCAGCCTTTAGTACTCAGAATAGCGAGCTAAACTGCGTACTAATGTACTAAACGATCCCACCACTGCCAGCCAATTATGTCAGGAACCGGCCCGCGGCACGCCTGCGTATACGGTTCCCGACTGCGGGTTTGACCAGATTAAGCGGGGAACAGCCTTATTTAAGCTACAAACAAGGCTGGAACCCCTCAAACACTTCCCACTGCCACCACTAGCTTTGCTAGACACGTCCCCTCAGCTGTTGAGGGCTGAACACGCAATCTGCGTTTTCGTATTTGGGTCAGCTTTGCGCTTAGGCCGAATACGAGAACGCCATGCACCCACACACACAGTACAGTTGTACAGTAACACAGCACAATCAGACAATGATTTGTAATGCAAGTTACACTGTCGTGCAGCAAAACCACTAACAGTCATTCCGAACGATACTGTTAGCTACTCGCACTGGCGTTTCGTACGTTGGGTCAGCTGCGCGCTTTAGGCCAACGTATGACAAACGCCCCCACACACAATGCAATTACAACTTCATATGGTAGTGTTGCTCAAGCATACAATTAGGCATGAACTTATACACGGTTACACTTCAGTCCCTTCTAGGCTAGGAGTGTTAGTTTAGCACAGCAGAAGTCAAGCTTATTAAATAATGATTTAATATTCCATAAAACGTAGAACAATGCAGAACAGAATATATACAAAAGATTACAAAAAACAAAAATAAAAAGTTACAAAATTAAAGTTACAGAGATACAACACAAAAGCGATTTTGCTTACCAAAATAAACGGGAAATAAACGTACCGTATATTCCGGCGTATAAGGCGACCCGGCGTATAAGACGACCCCCCAACTTTTCCTGTTAAAATAAAGAATTTGGCATATGCTCGCCGTATAAGACTACCCCTTTTCACAACATGCCTCCTCCATCCTCCTGGCCCACCCTGTATACACCTTTGGATATTACTGCGTGCCGCAGTCATCCAGGGGAGGGAAAAGAGATCAGGGTGTGATTTTTTTTTTTTAAGAGCGGGGTGTCAGTATTGTGGCAGGCAGAGCAGAGCTTACCGGGTGCAGCAGCCTTGAAAGGTCCGCTCGTGTCCTCGGTCCTATGTCCTCCACTGTCCCCCGCATCATTTATGTCCATGTCCCCTGTGTTTGAAAATTCGAAGCTGCAATATAATAGCATCTTGCGAGCAGCCGCTCGCATGGATAATACGGCAGCTTCCTGATTCCGGGTCACCTGACTGGTGACGTGCATAGGAAGAGGAAGACACTGAATTGTGGAGCGCACGTCACCAGTCAGGTGACCCGGAATCAGGAAGCTGCCGTATTATCCATGCGAGCGGCTGCTCGCAAGATGCTAATATATTGCAGCTTCGAATTTTCAAACACAGGGGACATGGAGATAAATGATGCGGGGGACAGTGGAGGACATAGAAGGACCGAGGACACGAGCAGACCTTTCAAGGCTGCTGCACCCGGTAAGCTCTGCTCTGCCTGCCACAATACTGACACCCCGCACCTGACACCCGGCGTATAAGACGACCCCCCACTTTGCAGAAGATTTTCAGGGTTCAAAAAGTCGTCTTATACGCCGGAATATACGGTACCAGCGTATCGATCTGGCGTTGTTGCGGGGGGTACGCACTTCTGGTCAGGAACCAGGTTAGTTCTAGCCGTGTGAGCTACCTCCAAGAACTACGATTTGTGACAGTCCCAAGCTGGGATTATATAGTCCCCTGGATGGCCTGAGGCCACTCACATGTCCATATCCAGGAATAATTCAATTTCCTACATAACGCGCGTCATATCCTTTCCTGTCTCAGTTCTCAGATCATCAAAAAGGACTTCCCCCACGGCAGGTGACAATTGATTAAGGCTTTCACATTGCAGCAGGATGTCCTGTGTGAAGTCCTGGCTCAAGCTTGTGTGATCTGCTTCAAAGCATCCTGCAGCTAGTCCAGGTGACAATTGCTCCCGAACACAATACACCTCTGAGACATTATTCAGACAACATGGTCTGACCACCTGTATAGGCTTCACAGCAACTGTCTAATTAAGGGTTTCCTAATTAGAAGCAGACAATGATAGGTAATTTACACTTTATACGGCATTCCAGGAAGACTGGCTAACAGACAATCCCATATGATACAGTCAGAAAAATGAAATAAATAGGTTCCTGTGTTCCTTACATCATAAGCACCCCAGTATATCACCACAGTGGTAGTGTGCAAAGGGCCTTAAGGTTGGACAACTTAGGTAACCTGCAAAATCTGGCTTTGAGTTTTTCATACGTTGCCTGATCTTAGCAAAATATTTCAGCCCTCATCTGAATCACATCAGACCATAATAAGCATTGCTAACAGATTATTAGAATAGTAGTCTTTTCATAAAGGAATTCTTGTTATGGACATGGCCCAGGTAAAAGTTGCAAACAAGCCACTTAAAATAATATTTAACAAGTACAGTCCAATTTTAAGGTGCCCATACATGGCAGATGGGGCATCAGATAAATGGTGCCAGAATGGAGGAACATAAAGCTGAAAGAGGAGCTGAACAGCCTGGACAAGGAAATAGAAATCCTGGTGAAAAGTAAGCTTGTTCTGCAGAGTGCCAGGACCCATTTCAAGATGCTGAAGTCAAGCAACAAAGAAAAGGTGGAGGAGATCATGGCTATGGCCTGACAAAATAGCCATGAGCCAGAGAAGCATCTGGAGATCATGGCTATAGCCAGTTAGAGCAGCCATGAGCCAGAGAAGCACCTGGAGCTAATAGCTACAGCCAGACAGAGAAGCACCTGGAGCTAATGGCTACAGCCAGACAGAGCCCCCCTGAGCCAGAGAAGCACCTGGAGCTAATAGCTACAGCCAGACAGAGAAGCACCTGGAGCTAATGGCTACAGCCAGACAGAGCCTCTATGAGCCAGAGAAGTACCTGGAGTTAATGGCTACAGAAGCTCATGGCTATGGCCAGTTGTACATAAGCTGATAACTAACGAGAGAAGCACCTCCTCACATATGAAGATACCAGCCTGGAAAGGCTAATGATTAAAACCAAAATATTCATCATCAAGCTGGATTATTATAAAAAAAAAAGATCCAAATCACCTTCCAAGTGAGAAAGAAGAAGAAAATATAAAGATTAAGGCCTCTTTTACAGTGCAACGTTAAAGTCGCACGTTAAAAAATGTTTCAACGCAGACGAATGCACAGCAATACTAAGTCTGTGCGACATTCACAGTGCACACGTTGCGTTTGTGTGTAATGTGTAGCATTATTAGAAAGTGCTGCATGCAGTGCATTATACACAGTATTAGCTGCGTTGGACTGTTTGCACATGCTCAGTAAGGACTTGGAAGCATACTTTTCATTGCCTGTATGCTCTACTGTATGCGATGATAACGGGGCATTAAGTTGCGTTGCGATTTTTTGTGTCGTTGCGACTTTACCGTCGCATCAAAACGCAACGTCCTACTGTGGAAGAGGCCTAAACAAAATCAGGAGATTTTAAAACAAGTAGGACTCATTTCTGAATCAAACGACCATCAAGACTTCAACAAGAAAATGGATTATCACAACAAGAACAAGCATTTCAAGCAACAAGCAAAATTCAGGAAGATCGAATATCTGCAGCAGCTAATCCCACTACACAAGGACTATAGCAGGAAATGCATTGCTATGTTACCTTAGAGGGTACGGAAATCCAAGATACCAAGACATTGTTACAGACTGAAAACTATTGAATACACAGCTGCAAAGCTACACGAGAAAGAAGTCATTGAACAAACACAGATAGAACAAAAAGTCAAAGAGGAAACTCTTCAAAACAACTCTCTACTATTGGCACAAGGAGATTAATGTAACTTATGGTATTGATGGTGATCTACTCGACTTTGAGGAGTTGTTAAAGTGCTATCAAAGGCCGGACAGTCACAAAGCTCTGCCGGTATGATGTCAGAGTGAGTCTGCTTGTATTTCTGCTGTACAGCGAATTCTACTCAGACTACATCAATCCCTCCATCCGATTTCTCCATATTCCTGAAGAACATCATGGTCTTATTATAAGCCCAGGTTTTGTGATAATAATTGAAAAACAACACATAAAATCCATAGCTTAATTTGTTTTTCTATTCAAATTGATGGTTAACCCCATGATCCCACGTATGAAGATCCCTTTAAAGGGGAACTTCAGCCTAAACAAACATACTGTCATCAAGTTACATTAGTTATGTTAATTAGAATAGATTGGTAATATAATCTCTTTCCCACCCTGTTTTAAAAGAACAGGCAAATGTTTGTGATTCATGGGGGCTGCCATCTTTGTTATGGGGGCAGCCATCTTTTTGGTTGAAAGGAGGTGACAAGGAGCAGGAGACACAGTTCCAACTGTCCTGTGTCCTGATCACCCCTCCCAGCTGCACACGCTAGGCTTCAAATGGCAAATTCAAAATGTAAAAAAAAAAAAAATTGCACCAAAACAGCAGAACGAGAACAACAAAATCAGAAATCCCATCATGCTTTGCATAGTATCAGGGAAAAAAAGCCCGGGCAGTTTTCTTCTGTGCAGCTAAAAATGAGGCTTGTATAAGAGAAACAAAGTTCTGATGCTGTGAAACTGTTAAAGAAACACCAAGCCTTTTCAGTGCTGATGAGTCGATTTTTAGTCCGGAGGTTCACTTTAAGAGGGGGAAAGGCAGGAGGGTTATTTAATGGAAATGTGAAGTCCTGAAAAAAAAAAAAAAAAAAAAAAATACAGATAAATTAGCAGTAACAGTTGCAACGTGCAGACACTATGACAGAAAGAATAGTCAAAGCATAACAGCAGTGCAGGTATGCATAGAAAGATAAAGCAAACAAATAAAATTACAATAAGCATAAAACGACCTGCCAATAAGTCAAACACCAGACTAGGAGACGCTAATGAGGACCGCCAATGTTTCTGGGTGTGATCCCCTTTCTCAAGGCTTTTCCCACCACTATTGATATGAATCCTAAAACTCCATTTAGGCAGACTCCCTCACAGCCGGCTGAGTGACACCAGTAGAAGCGCGCCATTGGCACGGATACTTGGCTACACCCTGCACTACACCAACACTCCAAATACTGCCAACCATTACACATGAGCAGCTCTGGCTTACTGCGCAGGTGCAGCTGTACTTGCGCAAGTGTAGAGCGGCTGCACTCATTGAAGAGGAGCACTGCCAGGATCATCAATCCAACAAGCTCTTGCCAGATATCTTTGGGGGTCCAAGAGCAGCAACAGTGGTCTGAACGACAGCGTGGAAAGCCTCTACAGTATCCAGAGGTTTCCTTCTTCTTAGATAATTATCCAGTTTCCGACCTGAGGTTTGCCTCGGGTACTCTTAAAGAGGATATTGCAAAGAGTGCACTATTTTGGGATAAACAGTAGAGTATAAGCAAATACAGCATATTGGCATTGATTCATTGAGCTGCTAAAGCAGCACAGCTTAATGTGTGGAGCGCAAGCTGTGCGCACACTACTTGCGGTAGTGCAGTGTAGCGTGCGCTGGTAACTTAGAGGGGAACTACAGCGAAAAACTGTAACATTTAAAATATGTGCAAACATATACAAATAAGAAGTACATTTTTTTCAAGAGTAAAATGAGCCATAAAGTACTTTTCTCCTATGTTGCTGTCACTTACAGTAGGCAGAAGAAATCTGACAGAAGTGACAGGTTTTGGATCAGTCCATCTCTTCATAGGAGATTCTCAGCAAGGCTTTTATTCTTTATAAAGATATTCCCGAAAAAGGATTTAAACAATGATGCTGGCCAGCTTCCCTGCTCGCTACATAGTTTTTTGGCAGTTGGAAAAAGCAACTGACATTCACTACATGCTTTTGAAAATAAATAGTGGTTTGCAAAAGTATTTGGCCCCCTTGAAATTTTCCACATTTTTTCATATTACTGCCACAAACATGAATCAATTTTATTGGAATTCCACGTGAAAGACCAATGCAAAGTGGTGTACACGTGAGAAGTGGAACATTTTTTACAAATCAATAACTGCAAAGTGGGGTGTGCGTAATTATTCAGCCCCCTGAGTAAATACTTTGTAGAACCACCTTTTGCTGCAATTACAGCTCCCAGTCTTTTAGGGTATGTCTCCCTAAAAACTGAAATCCTTGCCCATTCTTCTTTGCAAAACAGCTCCACCTCAGTCAGATTAGATGGGCAGCGTTTGTGAACAGCAGTTTTCAGATTTTGCCACAGATTCTCTATTGGATTTAGAGCTGGACTTTGACTGGGCCATTCTAACACATGGATATGTTTTGTTTTAAACCATTCCATTGTTACCCTGGCTTTATGTTTAGGGTTGTTGTCCTGCTGGAAGGTGAACCTTCGTCCCAGTCTCAAGTCTTTTGCAGACTCCAGGAGGTTTTCTTCCAAGATTGCCCTGTATTTGGCTCCATCCATCTTCCCATCAACTCTGACCAGCTTCCCTGTCCCTGCTCAAGAGAAGCACCACCAGAGCATGAAGCTGCCACCACCATATTTGACAGTGGGGATGGTGCGTTCAGAGTGGTGTGCAGTGTTAGTTTTCCACCACACATAGCGTTTTGCATTTTGGCCAAAAAGTTCCATTTTGGTCTCATCTGACCAGAGCACCTTCTTCCAGATGTTTGCTGTGTCCCCCACATGGCTTGTGGCAAACTGCAAACGGGACTTCTTATGCTTTTGTTAACAGTGGCTTTCTTCTTGCCACTCTTCCATAAAGGCCAACTTTATGCAGTGCACGACTAATAGTTGTCCTATGGACAGATTACCCCTCCTGAGCTGTAGATCTCTGCAGCTCGCCCAGAGTCACCATGGACCTCTTGACTGCATTTCTGATCAACGCTCTCCTTGTTCAGCCTGTGAGTTTAGGTGGACGGCCTTGTCTTGGTAGGTTTACAGTTGTGCCATACTCCTTCCATTTCTGAATGATCGCTTGAACAGTGCTCCGTGGGATGTTCAAGGCTTTGGAAATCTTTTTGTAGCCTGAGCCAGCTTTAAATTTCTCAATAACTTTATCCCTGACCTGTCTGGTGTGTTCTTTGGACTTCATGGTGTTGTTGCTCCCAAGATTCTCTTGGACAACCTCTGAGGCCGTCACAGAGCAGCTGTATTTGTACTGACATTAGATTACACACAGGTGCACTCTATTTAGTCATTAGCACTCACCAGGCAATGTCTATGGGCAACTGACTGCACTCAGACCAAAGGGGGCTGAATAATTACGCACACCCCACTTTGCAGTTATTTATTTGTAAAAAATGTTTGGAATCATGTATGATTTTCGTTCGACTTCTCACATGTACACCTCTTTGTATTGGTCTTTCACGTGGAATTCCAATAAAATGTATTCATGTTTGTGGTAATAATGTGACAAAATGTGGAAAACTTCAAGGGGGCCGAATACTTTTGCAAACCACTGCATATCCCTGAGAATCCCCTATAAAGAGATGGACTAGTCCAAAACCTGTCACTTCTGTCAGATTTCTACTGCCTACTGTATGTGACAGCAACATAGGAGAAAAGTAATTTATGGCTCATTTACTCTGGAAAAAATGTACTTCTTATTTGTATATGTTTGCACATATTTTACATTTTACAGTTTTTCTCTGTAGTGCCCCTTTAAGCGCGTTCCATTTACACAACGGCTGCTTCACTCATCCCGCCCAAGTGACAGGCAGCCTATAGGGCCAATCAAAGTGCAGGGATCACATCCTATGAAGCCACTGGACTCGACGGGGCTCATGGCGAGATGAGCTTTAGCAGCGCAGCTGAATGAATCAACCTCAATGTTCTACAGCACAGTCATCTTTCTCATAAGTAAGCTCAGAGCTGATTGAACTGAGCAGATGAACATTATACTGTAGATGCTGATAGAGAAAGAGCTGAGTGCGTGGAACATGATTTAAGATGTGCTCTGCAACTTCCTTTTCTGATTTTCCCGCTTCTAAGTGTTCATGAAAAGGGAGTAATAGCGGCTGTAGTGGTTTCCATTAATCAAGCTGTCCAGCAGTGTTTTTCTACAGCTCATAGGGTTATGTAGAACCAATTTAAACAGGAAAATCACATATTTATTCATATTTGACATTTTGATATAACACCTCCCCCAAACTCCTGAATTCTACCTTAATTGCAATGAACCATTGAGACTTACATGTCACAGATTGTTGATGTAACTTAATAGGAAACTTTCAAGCAAGCTAAATTCCAATAAATCAAACAATATTCTGGGTCAACTTGATAAACTAAACAGCAAAACAGAGCAATGGTAAAACTATGTGATGACTGAAATAGAATTCTAATTGAAATAGAATACTTGACATAAATGTAGAACATGACTACACAATAGACCTTCCATGTGGACAAAAGATACAGCGGTGACCAGAGCATCCTTCATTCCCCTGCACTGAGGTGTTACGTGACATAGCCTGCCTACATGCCAAAGCACAGTTTCCACTCTACTGATGAAGGTGACCTTACGTAGTACATAATGTACATTTACAGATGTTTAATAAGATGCTAATAACTTAAAGCTCATGCAAATTCTTTATTAATTTATGGAAATATATGCAACTTTGAAGTGGACCAATCAAGTGCAGTAAAAATACATATATCCCCAAGACGTCCTGATGTTGAGGTTTGAAATACAGGATGTAGGGTGGGGGTATTTTGGGTATATGAATGTTTGTTGTATTATACTTTGTCTTCTCTCTCTTTGCTGTTCTTCCTTTCGTCCGGTCTCTGCTGCGGTCCCTTCCTGCCCTCCTGGTCGGGGACACCCTCCTTGGACTCATAAGAACAGGTCTCTATCGTCACCATACTTAGAGTTGTTTAATGATATAACATAACACAAATGACAGCTCTTAAACTAATCTCCTGGAATGTGCGAGGACTGGGCTGTAAGATAAAATGCTCATTGGTCACTAGTTTTCTCAAACAACACCCGCCTAATATTTGCTTCCTCCAAGAAACACATCTCACAGGAGGGAAAATCTTAGCCCTTAAAAAACCATGGGTAGCCCAGGCCTTCCATTCTACATATTCCTCATACTCAAGGGGGGTGTCAATATTAATAAATAAAAACTTAATCTTTAGTTACATGATATCAAAATTGACCCGGGCGGGCGTTACATAATCATACATGCCACAATAAATAATGAGAAGTTTCTGCTGGTCAATGTTTATCTGCCCCCTCCAGCTGATATAACAATATTAGATAAAATACTCACTATAGTTGCTCAATTCCCCACGCGAAAACTTATCATATGTGGAGACTTTAATTTGGTACCAAACCCTAAACTAGACAGACTAAAGTGTAATACAAGAGATACACTAGAATTCAGTAAATGGATAGACACTTGCAACATGCATGATATGTGGAGATGGAAACATCCCACCACAATAGCGTACTCCTGTTATTCTACTTCGCATGGCGCGTTATCTAGAATAGACCTAGGTTTGGTTTCCTCTGAGGTTCTTCCCTTGATTAAGGGCACACAATTTCTCGCCAGAGGCATATCAGATCATGCCCCCTTGGAACTGGTCATGCAACTTGGTATTAAGCAAGGAGACAAAACCTGGAGACTGTCCAAACACTGAATAACAGACCCCACAATAGATGATATCATAAAAAGGCGAATTAAAGCGTATTGGTATACTAATGCAGGTTCCTCTGCCCCTCAAATGATATGGGATGCTAACAAGGCAGTAATACAGGGACATTATATTGAAGCCATTAAAATAGCTAGAGAACAGACCAAAAGCCCTGGTGCAGTGGAAGGAAAGGATAGCAACTGAGCTTGAATCCGATTATATAAACTCTAATGATCCAGAAATATATAAAAAATGGCAGCTAGCTTTACAAACTCTAGAACTATATAGACTTGAAACCACCCAAAAAAATCTCTTAGCGCAAAAACAGAGAATCTTCGAACAAGGAGACAGAAATGGTAGTATGTTAGCATGGCTCTCTAAAGATACAAATACCACTATTTCTATTCCTCAGATATACACAACTTCGCAAACACTATCAACCAATCCAGATGACATTAACGCAACCTTTTATGAATTTTACTTAGACCTCTATACCAGTAAATCCACTGTGACAGATACTGAACTCACAAATTATCTAGCTGGAATAAGTCTACCCACACTGACTGAAGATGATCTTAAGCTACTTGAAGCTCCCTTAATGCTAACAGAAGTATCTGACGCTATTGTTGATATGCAAGCTGGTAAAACTCTGGGGTTAGACGGTTTCCCAGTAGAATACTACAAACAATATTCTAAATTAGTGGCTCCTAAGTTAAGGGACTCCCTTCAGTCCTCCTTCAACGGGGGTTCTCTCCCGCTCTCCATGTCTGACGCCCTAATCATAGTAATCCCCAAACCAGGAAAAGATCCCCTGCAATGCTCATCCTATAGACCAATTTCACTGTTGAACACCGATGCTAAAATTTTGGCAAAGGTATTGGCTACCAGACTGAACCAAGTTATAACTAAATTAATACATCATGATCAATCCGGCTTTATTCCGGGCAAAGGGACTGATATAAACATACGAAGACTTATGACCAACATCGCTGCCTCCCATTCGAATGCAGGACAAAGGGTGATTGCCTCTCTAGATGCCGAGAAGGCTTTTGACTCGGTAGAGTGGAAGTATTTATGGGCAATACTAAGTAAATTTGGCTTCGGTGATAATTTTATTAAATGGATTAAACTACTGTATACAGGTCCCAGGGCAAGAGTTAAATCAAATAACACAATCTCAAAATTCTTCCCCCTTGAGAAAGGTACACGGCAGGGCTGCCCTCTTTCTCCTAGCCTTTTTGCCCTGGCCATGGAACCCATTGCATCCATTACTAGGCATACCAACACAGTACAGGGTTTGGTCATAGGTAACCTCCATGAAAAGATATCATTGTACGCAGACGATGTCCTCCTCTATTTAAATGATCCTGGTCCCTCACTTACTAATGCCCTTAATCTGTTTGATACCTTTGGCAATATGTCCGGAATCAGAATTAACTGGGCTAAATCACTATTATTCTTACTGGATACTGTATCTCCCACTGCATCACACTTAAACCTCCCTTTGCAGACGTCACCCAATTTAAATATCTTGGAATACACAGTACTAAAGATCTTACCACTTATCAATCTCTAAATATTGACTCAATTATTCGTCAGCTAGACAACAAGTGCACAATCTGGAACAGACTGCCGTTGTCCTTGATAGGAAGAATTAATCTGATAAAAATGATCTTCTTACCTAAATTTACCTATGCCTTTAGACAAACCCCTATGTGGCTGCCACTAACGCTTTTCCGACGAATAGACAAAATCATTTTGAGCTTTATATGGGCAGGTAAACAGCCATGGTTAGCCATTGACATTCTGCAACTACCTAAAAACAGAGGAGGCCTTGCCTTACCAAACTTTCCAAAATACTACTGGGCATCTGTCCTTGTAACTATTAGGTGGTGGTTCTCACAAGATGAAATGAATCCGGTAGTGAATCTGGAGGCAGCGATGTTGGGGTCATATGAACAACTCACCAACTTACCATATAGGGGCCCCAAGCTAAACCCCCGCATAACCCTGGCTATGAAGACAACCTGGAGGGCATGGAGGGCGGCTAGAGCTCCCCTGGTAAAACCCGGTAATATTTCTCCATATACACCACTCTGGGGCAATCCACAACTACCTCATTTCTCCACATTCCCTGACCCGGTTATATGGGCGAAATACGGAATAAAGAATATAGCACATATACAGTACGATAACACTTGCTGTACATTTAATGACCTTAAGACCCAGTTTAATCTCCCTAACAAGTACTTCTTCCGATACCTGCAGCTTCGTCATGTCCACAGGGCTCAATTTGGGTCACAACCCCCCGCGCTTAAAACAGATGATCTTGAACAATTACTTCTGACTAAAGACCTTCCCAAACCTATGTCTGCTATTTACAACGAACTTTTAAACTTCAATAACACCAGACTTGACAAGTGCCTACAGAAATGGGTAAATGATATTTCTTCTTTAGACAGAGATGATTGGGATGTTCTACTAGAGGACTTCCCCACATCAGTCATTTCAGCCTCTGATCAGCTAATCCAAACCAAATTCCTACACAGGGTTTATCTAACTCCTGAAAGATTACATAGAATTAATAGTAGTAACTCCGACAGATGTTGGAGGTGCAGTATAGAATTGGGTAATTTCATCCATATATTTTGGACCTGCCCACGAATTATCCCATTTTGGAGAGGTGTGCACACAACAATACTTTATTGCAGGTCTCCTTGCACTTTGACACAGGTTTGCTATTACTCGGGAGATTTGGGGAGGACACTATCCCCAAGCACAAACAAACACTAATTAAAATTCTTTGCTTTCAGGCAAGGAAAGAAATCTTAAAATATTGGAAGAAAACGTCAATACCAACTATAGGTAACTGGGCTTAAGCCATTAACCTGACCCTCCCACTGTATAAAACTACTTACCTGAACAGGCGCTGCCCTAAAAAATATAATAGAGTGTGGGGAGTATGGGAGACCAGAATTCTAGATCCTACAAGTGAGAATTTCATCTCAATTATAGACTAAATTAATGGGTGTGGCCCTCTGGGGGGGGGGGGGGGGGGTTCGGGCGGTGATCGGACGGAAACCTTTCCTTTTCTCTCTCTTACAAGTCCTATCTATCTCTGGACTTGTTTTCTTCCTCTAACCTTCTTCAAGTACCAGAGTGGGATTAAGACTCCCTAATGCTACTGAGTCTATACATAAGATTTATATTACACTTTGTCAAGCATAATGTAACGATACTGTAGCCATTGCAACTTGATGTACCATATGTGATTATATTACTATGATTCTAGACTTATTTGGTGAATGGACAACCCACTGTGTGCTATCTACTTCTATCTGTTGTTGTATCACAAAAAATCTAATAAAATTTTAACTGTTAAAAAAAAAACAACAACACATATATCCAGGCACATCGCCTCTAGTTAGGACATTATATAAGTTATTAAAGGGAACCTTAACTGGCGGGGGAAAAAATTCACTTACCTGGGGGCTTTCCCAAGCCTCCTGCAGCCGTCCTGTGCCTGCGCCGGTCCTTCGGTGCCCTCCGGTCTCCCTCCGCGGCTAAGTTTCGTTTTCGGATGACTGCCAGTCGTCCTCGGGCAAAGCGTCCTCTTCTTCCGTATGTCCCGTCGTAAAGAGCCGTAAAGCGCGTCCGCATGAATTTTTCCCTGCCAGTTAAGGTTCCCTTTAAGGAAAGGGAGGCGCTGAAGGGGGTGTGGTTAGAAAACAGCAAAAAATCTATTAACCCCTCGCACTCACGCATGCAAATGTTCAAACAAATGCATTCGCAGATTCACTCATCCATTGTGCCTGGATGAGTGAATCTGTGAATGCATTTGTTTGAACATTTGCATGCGTGAGTGCGAGGGGTTAATAGATTTTTTGCTGTTTTCTAGCCACACCCCCTTTAGCACCTCCCTTTCCTTAATAACTTATATAATGTCCTAACTAGAGGCGATGTGCCTGCATATATGTGTTTTTTTCTTGTTACTGACCCCTGTGGCTAGGGTCTAATTCAGTGCACTCCCTCCTTCCCCTGTATGTGTTTGTCAGCATGCACACAGCTTATGCTGGTGTATGTGCATGGTGCACATGGATACATTACGTTAGCTCCCTTGTGCGACTGGTAAGATGCATTATCTGTCCCAGGAGAGGACGTCAGGATGTGTGCTCCTAATCCATTGATAGGTTTGATGCAATGAATGTGTTTGCATGTCTGCACTATGCATGTTACAGGGCCAGAGTTAGGACACCTATGTTTACCTGGGTACTTCTGCGCAGTATAGGTGACTAAACATAAGAATGCATTCTTCTGTGAACTAAGACCCCGGCTTTTAACTTAGCTGTAGGGATAACAGGGGTGCCTGGATGAGTGAATCTGTGAATGCATTTGTTTGAACATTTGCATGCGTGAGTGCGAGGGGTTAATAGATTTTTTGCAATCAAGTGCAGTAGCTGATGATTTTAATTGGTGCAGTTTTCAAGCCACTTGTAACTGTTGCAGAATATCCATCAGATTGGTTAGGGAAAATATAGAGGCAGAGCGCTTTTGATCTTATAAAATCAGCCGATGTAGGAGACAGCATCTTACATCTCTAGAATGCTAAATGCTGTAATTTGAGATTAGCTACTACTGTCCGGTATGTATGGGCTGCATCATTTTTTTAAACAGATTTCCTGAGTCTTCTGCCTCTGCTCTGTGGCATGACAAGTGTGTTATTATAACAGCGAGGACCCCCTACCAGTGCCTCCTGCCTGTGTTCCATGGCTTCTCTTATCTACTGTATATTTCAAACTACAAGGACCCTCCAGGTGCCTTTTGCCACTACTTTGTGGCCTACCTAACTCATCCTTCTAAACACAAGAACCCCTCCAAGTGCTTCTGTCTCCACACTGTGGCATGCTTAATCAGAGCCGAGACAAGGTCCTCCAGCACCAAAGGCTGAGAAACCAAAGTGCGCCCCCTCCATCCCTCCCACCACAGCAGTCACACACTGATTGCTATTAGACTAAGAGGTGCCCTAGGGCTTACAACACCCCCCCCCCACACACACACACACACCTTAATCTCTAGTTATCTGGCTTGCAGTCACTGCCATGCATCCCCTTTTCTTATTTCTCTCTGCTTCAAACACAATAGGGGAATGATAGTTGAGTGAGTTGTGCTCCCTCTCCTACTACTGGAGCCTTTCTCGCCTCTGCCTCGGCCCGGCCCTGTGCTTAATATTCGGTTAAAAAGATTCCTTCAAAGGCCTACTGCCTCTACTGTGGCCTCAATTCACGGAGCATTATCAAACGTTTATCAAACACTTTATCAAACGTTTGATAATTTACCTCATGGGTAAAATCTCATTTTAAATTCACTAAGGTGTTATATATTTATCGAATGTTTTACCGATAAAACGTTCAACAAATATATACCACCTTAGTGAATTCAAAATGAGATTTTACCCATGAGGTAAATTATCAAACGTTTGATAATGCTCCGTGAATTGAGGCCTGAGTCCTGTATAATTGTTGTTTTATTTCAAGGACCTTCTGCATTTCTAGGCATACAGTAGGTATTTTTTTTATTTAGGAAAACCACTTCAAGAGTCCTCTGCCTAGACTAGACATGTCTAATTATTAGTTAAGATGACCCCCTTTAAGATCATTCTGCTTATACTTAGGGGCCTTTATATTTTTTTTAAATAAGAGGAAAAAAAATAAACAATTTTTGTTTCTGTGCTAAGAGAAGGCTATTTTTTTTTTTTTAAAGAAGACCCCTTCAAAGGCCTTTTTCAGTTACAAAAAAGCAACTTTTTTGCACACTGTCAAAAAGAGGGATAATGCATAGGAAAGAGGGAAATGGGGCATGTAATCTGCTGTATATGCTAGGGAAGGAACTTGAACTCTTCTAGCAAGAAAAACAGCCAGCCACCAGAAAAAATACCTTTTACTCTGAACTAGAGCTTTAAAGCAGCTGGGACTGCCATACTATCACAGGAAAAAAAACACACATATAAGTGGATAAAACATATAAAAGTGGATAAATGTTTGTTCTACTTACATAACATGTACCGTATATTGTACTGTCCACATTTTGATTTCAGTGATTTTTTTTTTATAGAAAATAAAGAGAAAACTGTTTTCCATCTTTACTGCCTCTGACTGAAGCCAATCCTTATGTAATTTCCTCTCTTACACTTTTTTTCTCCTAGAGACTGCACTGTCATATCTAGCTTGCTTTGTAAACACATGTGAGCACAGCATAGTTCGTATTTCAGCAGCTTCTGCAGAGGGGTGAGGTGTATTTCCCTTCTCAGCCTCCTGTCACACTGAACTGCCCTCAGCCAATCAGTGAGTAGCCGGAATGTGGGAGGAGACATGACATAAGCTTCCTCCTCCTCGGCAATGTACCAGAATAGAGCAGGCTAACAGATAAGATTCATTAGAGAAGAAACATTTATGATTATATTGGAATGCTTGCAATGTAAACTGCATGTAGATTAGATAATAAACACAGCGGGTAAATGGAATTTGATTTTGTGGCTGACAATCCCACTTTAACCATATCATCTGCTATGTGACAACAAATTATATGAAAGTATCAGCTTGATCCTGTGCTACGGATGTGCCCAATTCAGGTGCAGCCTTGCTTGATAGATGCCCCCCACTGTATTTAGCATCCACTATCTCTGGCTAATAAATAAATCATCAGATTTAGTTCAAACTATAAGGATGATGTTCTTTTGAAGCGTTTAATTGTCATTGATTAGGAAAGTATTGACAAGAGTCCAATTACTGTCTAATCAAGGCAATTAAAATTCAGAGGTACTAGAGGACCTGAAAAGGGTAATGCAGGGCAGGAAAAAAGGAGCACATCTATTTACAGCACCAGGAAATCGCATGCTGATATTGATAGCTCTGACACATAATTATTCTTAAAGTAGCAGATATCATTGACAGTGCTGTCTTTATGTAAAGAGATCACATTCCGACCTGTTCTAGGCTTGCTCTTTACACACAAACGGACAGTAAATTTGTGTCCTGAGCAATAATTAAAGTGAACCTGGCAAATAAATAAAAAAAACATTAAGCCTGTATTGTCAGTTGCCTTACTAACCATCCACATTATCAGCTTCTAAAAATAACTGTATTGTAAGCCAGAGTCATTCTCCTACATCTTTAAAGGGGAACTGAAGAGAGAGGTATATGGAGGCTGTCATGTTTATTTCCTTTTAATCAATACCAGTTGCCTGGTAGCCCTGCTGGTCTATTTTTCTGCAGTTGTATCTGATTAAAACCAGAAACAAGCATGCAGCTAGTCTTGTCAGATCAGACTTATAAGTCTGAACCACTGAAACACCTGATCTGCTGCATGCTTGTTCAGGGGCTATGGCTAATAGTATTAGAGGCAGAGGATCAGCAGGGCTGCCAGGCAACTGGTATTGTCTAAAAGGAAATAAACATGACAGCCTCCATATACCTCTCTCTTCAGTTCCCCTTTAAGCTCTGTGCACATGCTGGATTAAACTCGTCCGAGGCGGCCGATGACAACCACCTGAGAATCCAGCATGTGTAGGGCAGCCCCCAACCACTAGACCGGTGATCCAACCTGGTGGATTGCTTTGGCCAAGCTACAGACAAGAGCTTTATTATCCCCACCTACCCAGCCATCACGTGAAGTCACAAATGCAAATATGCTGCTCCATCGTCCCTCCACCCCTCTTCGCATAGCAGCAGTACACATCCCTATCCTGCAGGCTAGTTTCACGTCTGTCAGACTTGGTCCTACAATGTTGCCCAAGGGATCAGACACCAGTCCCCATTGGTTAATTTTGTGTGTGTACAGGCCTTTAGGGAGTCAGATATTTTGGAGACTCTGGTCTACCTTGACCACTCTCCCTTGGTCGGTCCTGCCTGTGTGCTGTGTTTTTCTATATTTGGAAGTGGTGATTCCTTGCTTGGTTGTTGTCCAGATGCTACTCTATTTGTTGCCCTATTCACATTGCAGGTGGATATTCCTAGCATAGTTGTGGTCCAGATGGTTTTCCATCTTATGCTGTGTGTATAATGCAGATGTGCACAATTGTTTGTGAAGGCCTGAAGAAGGGTCTACCTGAAACAAGTCGACGACGTTGTCTTCTAAAAACAATTGAACTTACTGTTTTGATAATGCAACTTTTTATGGGATGTCGTGTCTTAAGATGAACTTCTTTTGAAGATTTGTTAATCATGTTAATGTTTTGCACTTTTTGGATATATTAAAATTTCAAGCTTATCTTTTTGAAAAAAAAGTTTGTCTCTTCAAATTAATTGCGATGTACTTATCCTTGTATGTATACTGGTGAATAACTGGTGTAGTGGGCGCACCGCTAAGGATACGCTTTTTTCTGGTCTCCTAATTTACATAAATACAGGCCTTTAGGAAGTCAGGTATTTTGGAGACCCTGGTCTACCCTGGGTACCACATGATTAGGCTCAAGCCACTGCACTGATGCAGAGGTCAAAGGATGGAGTCAGTAGGACATGCCTGCATGTCCACTGGGAAAAAAACAGGTAATACCAGGGTTTATGAAGAATTTATTTTTAGAAGATGATAGCACAGATGAGAATTGCTGCTGCTCATGTAGTCTCGCTGTTTTCTCATTTTACTTGGTCTGCCTTGCCTTTAGGTGCTTTAAATTATGAGGTGTGTCTAAAAATAACATGATTGGCTGTATAAGACATTTTTTGGAAAATTATTGAATTTCTCTCAGTAGGTAGCAAGCATTGAACCAGAACAGGATTATAAAATCCCAGCTAGTCAGTATTTAGGGTTATGTAAAATAAAAGTAAACAGGTTTATTTTAGCCAAAATGTCCAAAAAATAAAGTATTTTAGGCAGGATGCCAAATGGAGAAAATGGTCAGACTACAAGGAGTGCATTCAGCTTGTGAGCCAAACCCTCACCTTGGGTTATCTCCAGGGTCACTAGTTTGTAATCTCCTTTGGCAGCCTCCTCCAGCTTCACTGGTTCCTAAGTGACACCTTGCCATGGGCCTAATGGCATTCTCCACCACTATCCTATCCTAGTCCCTCCTGGGTCAGTCTTGGAGTCACACCACACCTTTAGCAACCTCTTTGCTGCACAGCCCATAAACTCCTGAGAGATGCAGCTTTACATTGAACGCATCCAGGTGACCTGATTATAGAAACCCTTTAGAACTGGCCTGGGTTTGAAGGAATGCATGTAAAGCCCACCCTTCTTCCACTCACATCCTTCCCTGACCCAAAAATCAACCCGTGCAACACAGCAGTTGTCCATCCACAATCCTCTGGGTACTTATCCTTCAAACTCAGAACAAATCTTTCAAAAACTACAAACACTTCCTGTACACTTTACAATACATATAGCTATTAATTATACCCTTCAAAATACCTCTTTCTTGCATCCACCCATCATTGAACGTTTTTCTCCCATTGATATAAACAGTGCTGCTTGTCAGTGTGCACCAGGTCTTTCACAGCTGCAGCTTTCTTCATTACACCAGCCTTTGGACTCAAGCATCTTCCTTTTCAGTGCACTCTTGGTGTCAGGAACAGAAGTCATGCACTGTGAGATCTGTGGGTGGTATTTGGTGTTATTTGTTTGGTATATATAAAGTTAGTGCTTCTATGTCCGCATTATGCCACATGCCTTGAGAAAGGGGGACCCTGCGTGACCCCCAAAACAATTGTCGGACTGTTTATGTGGAATAGTGCACAATAAAAATGCGTTGCATCTGAACTACAAATGGTGTGCTGATGTACTCCATTACACTGTGAGATCTGGTGACGAGTGCGGAGATTTATCAACCTAATAACTGCCACGCAAAGGCAAGTAGGAAGGTTGTCCTGATGCAAGATCCAACCATTTAGCCACCAGTTTGGCTGTAACTCCATATCAGTGAGGGTTATGCTACAGTCCAATTAGGTCCCAACTGGAGAGAAAAGGTCACTTGCATACAGTGGCATAGCTAGAGACTATGGGTACCTATAACAACATTTTCTTGGGGCCCGTAGATCTATGCACTCTTGAGCAATGCCACCTGCCCTTTCCCTATGGATATGAGCTGTGCAATTTCCATTTCCATGCATTGTACACTGTATATTTCATGGGCACTGAAACAAAGTCTGAGGGTAGAGAGAAACAAAGGAATGCTAATAATGAACACATCAAGTACCACCAGGGCCCCTTCATCTCCAGGGCCTTATAGCAGTTGCTATGGCTATTGCTACTCCACTGCTTGCATACCTGAATGTTAAATCTTTCAGGCAGAAAAAACAACAACACAGCCTAGTTATTTGTATGCTTGGCATGCTACATACATATGTCTATCTTATGTCCCTTGTCACCTCGGGTACACTTACTTTAAGTCTCCATGAAAACATATGTGCTACTCATAAACCAGTGTGTGTCTTCTCCATAAACTTATTTTAATAGGTTATAACTCTCTGTAGCAGATGTGGGCTGTTCTATTTTCCACTGTATTTCCATGGCAATGCAACTGAACAGTATGTAGTTCACATGGCAACTGTCAGTTGACCAACAGATATGGGAGAAAGGAAGCTGTGTTAACTCCATGGTCCATGCCACCACTCGACAGTCTGCATCCTTATAAACAGTGAGTCACATGAAATTCAGTACCATTATTTTTTAGGCACATCTTATACACCTTGCAAAAGCAAAAACATTGTCAAATAAGACTGCACAATAAATGCGCACTTGCTCAATGTGAAGAGCAAAGCTATTTTTATAACCACTTCATGCGTACTCTAGGCAGGACTGCAAGGATTTCAGTGAACGGTTTAAAAAATAAACACAGATTAGAAACTAATATTCTGTAACATGTACATCTGTTTGATGACATTCTGAGGGGATATAAAGCACTGAGAGTTAAAATCATGTGAAGATTTCCTGTTCAGTCCATAGTGCTGACGACACTGGGAAGATAAAAGCACCTTATGCAGGCAAAAGAACAAACAGGCAGTAGAGATCCTTATAGTAGAAAATAACAGAGAGAACATGCTGTTCTAACTGTGTCTTCTAAACATTTTAAAAAGTGTCATATTCATTTGAAGCATGCATTAAATAAAGGTTAGATTTCATGTAAAATAATCATTAAATGCAGTAGTGGAACTTACCCTTATCAAACTATCAAATGAAGTGACTATCTGTGGCACTGACTGAATCTTTGGTACACTCAGTGCCACTGGAGCACAGATGAAGAACATCAGTGATAACTGTGACGCTGATCAGTTTGGTCTGGTAATGGAATGTTAAAATGAAATATGAAATGGTGAGTAATTCTCTAATTAGCGTCCCTTGGAGCTTAGCATTACATTTGTTTAGTTTTCAGGTTCGCAGTCATGCATTCTAAAGCACAGCCCCACACTGAGTGATGCCAGCTAGAGATGAGCCGAAATTTTCGAAATTTCGAACTGCTTTAATTACGAATGCGAAATTTAACATTACGACCCAAATTCGTAATTTCGTAATTAATTTTCAAATCGTAATTTACAATTTCGTAATCGAAATTTCACTCCCGTAATGACGAATTTCGTGTCTCTAACCGAAATTTTACTTTTTCAGGTTTGTAAGGGTTTCTATCCTTCTAGATGCCTAAAATGAATAGCCCAGCCAGCCAGCCTCCTCCTCCTCCTCCTCCTCCTCCCTCTCTCTCTCTCTCTCCAGAGATCTGTAGTATTTCAAAACCATACTCACATTCATGACATGTCCAGGGATCAAACCCAGGCCAACCACATGGAAGACAGCTATGCTCACCACCATACCACCAAACACACACTAAATAGACTGCTAACCTAAATCTTACTTGTAGACAGTCATATGAGACACATGCTGGGTGCAGGGCTTTGTGATTGGACCATGCGATAGAGTGAGGTGCAAAAATGAAATCATGCCTAGCAGAGGATGGTTTCACAATGCTAAATGCTAGGCTGGCTGTGGTGCAATTGGTTAGTGCGTCTGGCTGGTAACAGCAAGGTTACAGGTTCGATTCCATCCAGGCATGTCTTTTCCTTTTGCGTTCAACAGTTGTCCAAACAGAGCCAACAGAGCCCCAGATAGCCATGTAGAGTTAGGTCACAGCTAGCCTGGCTGTGGTGCAATTGGTTAGTGTGTCTGGCTGGTAACAGCAAGGTTACAGGTTCGATTCCATCCAGGCATGTCTTTTCCTTTTGAGTTCAACAGTTGTCCAAACACCGAGCACAAAGTTTTGCATGCGTAAAGTTTTACGCACGCAAAATACCCCATGGGGTTCAATGGCGCAGCGCGCGCACGCAAAAGGAAAAGACATGCCTGGATGGAATCAAACCTGTAACCTTGCTGTTACCAGCCAGACACACTAACCAATTGCACCACAGCCAGGCTAGCTGTGACCTAACTCTACATGGCTATCTGGGGCTCTGTTGGCTCTGTTTGGACAACTGTTGAACGCAAAAGGAAAAGACATGCCTGGATGGAATCGAACCTGTAACCTTGCTGTTACCAGCCAGACACACTAACCAATTGCACCACAGCCAGCCTAGCATTTAGCACTGTGAAACCATCCTCTGCTAGGCATGATTTCATTTTTGCACCTCACTCTATCGCATGGTCCAATCACAAAGCCCTGCACCCAGCATGTGTCTCATATGACTGTCTACAAGTAAGATTTAGGTTAGCAGTCTATTTAGTGTGTGTTTGGTGGTATGGTGGTGAGCATAGCTGTCTTCCATGTGGTTGGCAATATATACTATTTCATCCAGCTGTATTTATACATTTATTTACAACGGCCAATTATAGCACCCGTTTAAAAACAAACAAAGAAAACCAGAACAACAGAGATGGATAAAAGTTTACCACCTCAAAAAAAGTACCGGTACTTGTAAACTTAATCAGGTGTAAACTTAAGGATACCAGAGCCCAAATGAAGATGAGAAACGGGGGGAGCAGGCATGTATGGTAAGCTGTCCTGATGCTCATCGCTCCCCCTGTTCTCCTTTCTGCCCCCTCTAGTATCTGCAATTGCCCTCCATACATGCTTGCTCCCCCCATTTCTCATCTTCATTTGGGCTCTGGTATCATTTAATCAGGAGGTCAACTTCCTCACAGCCAGCGGGGACTTCACACTAGTTACAGAGGGTGGGCCTGGCGGCAGAGGTTTACGCCTTGCCACTTGCCAAGCACAGTGTGACCCCTGCATCCCCTAATCCTCTCTAGTGGCAGTTAACACATGTAAGGGGACTGGCTGATGTTCATATTTTTAATTTTACCTCTGTAATTGCCTGCCTAGCTTGGCAGAGCTTTTAGTCTTCTGAATAAATTTTTACACTTTTACGCTATGTGGAGCATATTTTTTGCCCAAACAGACCTGAAGCAGCAGTTGGTGTATTGCCAGTAAGGCTGCGGGGTGGCCAATACTCCGGAGGTGATAACGAGCCCTGAAGGCCGCAACATCCGGTGAGTTTTTCCCCGAAGGGGAGGGCTATTTTATCTGCATCTTTCACCTTTAACTGATGTGCAAGCAAGTTTTCGAGCACTTATCCATATACACAAGAGACTTTGACTGATGGAGCGCTCCCATTATCGCAAAATTGTCTATATTAAACTGATTGATGGTTTTTGCTTGCTAAGCCTGGACGTTTATCCTTATATGAGCGCAGTATTGGGGTGCTTTTTGTCTTTGATTTTAGTCATTAAAGGTATCACCTAAACAAGTTTTGTTATGTCTTTAGCTGTGTCTATAGCTGTGAAATTGATGACCATGGTGAAAGATCAGTGTGTGCAAAGGTGCAAGTGTGAGTGAGTGACCCAGAAAGTGAGTATTCTTTCAGACAGGCAGGTGTATTAGATCAGCATTGTGAGCAGCTATGATCAGAGATTCTCCACACAGCTCCCACTAGTTCCGCGATATGTACGCTGCTTTATCAAGGGAGAAGAGCAGCTCACAAATAGCACTTGTGTCTGGCAGCCAGAAGGCTGAACTGCCTGACAAACAAGCAGTTCAGCCACCTCTGGAAAAGAGGCCTGAAATAATGCTGATCACACGTTAATAATCAATTTTATGAAACACAATTGAATGAATAGAAAAACAATTTATAATCTTAAAAACAACCAATTTCTTGTGAACATATTTGAATGCAATAAGATTATTAACATTGTAATCAGATTGAATAGAAACTATGGGAAATAATTGCTTTGGATGCTTTGGCAGTCATTTAAATCTGATCGCATATACGGTAGCAGTGGTATTATAACACATCTGTGTATTGCTAGCAATAATATGAAGACTATTGGACGTTTTTGAAATTAGACCAATCCCCAGTCACTGAAGAAGGAAAATTATTAACATTTCAAAACTGACAAAAGTTGTCTTACATTGCACTTTGTGCTAACTGTCCCCAGTGACAAGCTCAAAAAACACTTTAATCTGATGCATATGTGAACTTTCCTATTAACCAGGCATTTCAGGATTTGACTTTATAATTTGTTAAGCTTCAAAAACAGGAATAATTAGTCTTGTCACCTGCCTGAACAAGCTCTATAAATAACATAGAACCTTAGGAGTTTCTGGGCTGCATAGAAAGTTGAATATTGTTTTTTTTTTAACATAACTAAAAGTAGATTATTATGATGTGTCTGTTAAATCTCTTTTAGTTTATCAATGATTATACAGTAGCTTCTACATCAGACAGTGATGATTTTCTAGATTTGATCACAAGGAGTGAATAAACGCTGAAGCAAATAAGAGACACATGCTAAATAAATGTCATAGGCGTAAGGTATGTGACAATGGTCAATTATTTATACACATGCTGCCTTGTCCTGGGTCTCCTAGCATCTGTCACCTGGGCAATGACTCAGTGAATATTTCCCCCTTACTCCTGAATATCAATAGCATAACATAAGGCTAGACCAGCTGGCTTTGGCTAGTGATAGTACAGCATGAACGGTATTGTTGGACAAGTTCACAATTATTCAGCATAAATTCAATCCATCACATTATTCTGCATATATGCTGTTGAGCAGCAAATTTAAAGTTTGTGGTAAAAGTCCTATCCAAATCACATTAGAGAGTGCATCTGGAGATACAATAAGTTGCCAGTCGTCTGAAGGTTATGCATTCTAAAAATATCCCTGTGGATCGCATTGTGATTCCTAAAACTCGGTGGGTATATGGAAATGAGGTCTTAAACATCCAATGATCTGCTGCCATATCTTCCCTGCAACCAGTAACAGCTGCCTGACTGAAACCAGTTTGGTGTTTAGGGCTACAAAAACATTCTTAGTTGAAGTGGTCTGTGCATATATTGCCATAGTGCTCAGCATACTCTATGCTCCACTATGTCCAGTAAATTGTGAAACTAATTCATATCCCCAGCAGTTCATGTGTGATGGTGTAAAAGCTTCCTTCACAGGAAATTGTGGATCATGGTGTATATTAGGTACAATGTCATTATGTGTACAGAGTGCTGCAACTAGAATATATTTATAGATATTTAATTTGAGTCATCTGATTATGTAAGCAGTGAACTGTGGAACTTTAGAAGAATTATTGTTAAGGGATCAAGACTGCATCTGTGCCGGAGCAGCCAAGACAGTGTGTATCATTAGATTGTTTAATGGTTTCTATGGTTACTGCACTTTGGCCATCTGCAGTTTTCTTTGTACAGTTTTACTGTTATTTTCCATCAAAGCAAAACTATTCATAATCCTTGGATTAAAGCAGTATTGAATCAGACTGCTTTTAGCCAAATTCGAGCTTTGAAGTATGCATGCAGTGGTTGACAGCCCTGCGGTGAGGAATCAATTGGTACATTTGAAATCCTGTCTCAAACTCTGCTGTTCTGTCCATGAAAAGTGGCAGAATCTTTGCATGCAACCCCGTCATGGGAGGACTGGAACCTTTTGACTTGGGGGGAAAACACAAATTAAAAGTCCGTTTTCATGGAAGCCCCAGCCCAAATGACGTCACACATGTGCCCCATGTGCTGTATGCTGGTAGTCATGTGGGGTGCCATGCGGAAATACAGCAAGGACACTCAAGGGACAGTGCCACAGGTAAAGTATAAATGTACAGGTACCGGGGGGAACATAATACATTTTAAGTTACAACGGACGGGGTTTTTGTCGCGTTCCATGTTCGTTATTATCGCACTTAATCCACCACATCGGCCCAAGATTTCCTAGCATCTTAGATCAATATATTCAACCAATGCCCACCCAAAATCAGTCAAATCATTGATCGTGCATGCTTGTGGCGGCACAGATTTTCATCCGATTTGATAATAAAAACGGTTGGTCGATTGGTCGTCATGTTGACAGATGCATGACCACTTTAATTCCTCAAGACAACCCCCCCCACCACACACACTTATGTCCACACGTATGTCCTCCCCTTCACCACCATCTCTACTAATCCCTCACATATGCCCTTCTCTGATACACCCCATCCCCCTTTACCAGACCACCATCTCCCTCTGTCAGGCAAAACATCTTTACTAACCTCCTGACTGGCACCATTATATCTGCTATACTAATGCTAATTCCTGAAGCTTCCGCATCCCTCCTCCCATCACTGTTAAATCCCCCCCCCCCCCCCCCCCAACATCCATGCCTTGCTTACCTGATTTTTTATTGGTAGTCAATGGCAGTGCATCTCTGTCTGCCCACAACCCACACTTCACTATAGTATGACACCCTACAGGCCACACACATTCTCAGTACTGACCGGTGGAAAAGCCATTATGATTCGACTATAGTGAAATAATCTGTGAAAGTGAAAATCTGTCAGTAAAAATCAATGCCTGTATGGCTAGCTTTAGGTTAGGGTTACTAATAAGATTGAGGTCCATCTGACCTCTGATATCTATGGAAGGCTTGGCAGTAAAGGCCTGACTGTCTCTTATGTAAGAAATGTGCTTCTGTAAGAAATGTATGATCCACTCTAAACCTTCATAAGTGTGAGAGTGCATGTGTGCAGGTGGAAAGGTGAGGGATCTAATAATTCATTGCACACTATAAACTATGAAGCGGGGGGGGGGGGGGGGGGGTTTGACATCACCCACTCCCCTATTGTGTCTACTTGACAGATCCTGCAGTCAGAATGTGCAAGGACAGTGAACACGAAAGCTTCAAACCATAATCTTTCCAATTTTGGTGTATAGTACAAGGATTCCTCCTAGTTGGTGCTCTGTATAAAAATGAGCAATGTTTTCTGTTTTAAAGGCAACCCAAGGTGAGAGACATACAGAGGCGGACGTATTTATTTCCTGTTAAGCTTCCTGGCGGTAAGCCCGAGCTTGGGCTATGCCGCGCAGGAGGATTTCTCAGGCCCTGCTGGGCCGATTCGCATAATTTTTTTTTGGTACACGCAGCTAGCACTTTGCTACCCGCCGATCGCCACGCCGCACCGGACACCCCCCCCCCCCCAAGACCCCATGCCAATCAGTGCCAAGCAGCGCTGAGGGGTGGATCGGGACTCCCTTAGAAGTCACAACGTCATCCCGCCCCGTCGCCATGGCGACGGCAGAAGCCCTTCAGGGAATCCCGTTCTTTGAACGGGATTTCCTGATTAAAGATCGCCGGAGGCGATCAAAGCGGGCGGGGGGATGCCGCTATATAGCGGCTATCATGTAGCAAGCCCTAGGCTCGCTACATGATTTAAATTTTTTTTCTTTTTTTAAAAACAGTACTGCGCTGCCCCCTGGCGGATATAGACCGCCAGGAGGGTTAAACAACGCACATTATATACACTTGGCTGTCCTGCTGATCCACTACCCCTAGTACTTTTAGGCATAGGCCCTGAAAAAGCATGTAGATCAGATGAGACCCTGACTCAAGTCTGACTAGATTAGCTGCATTCTTGTGTGTTCAGACACTGCTGACGAGAAAGATGAGCAGAACTGCCAGGCAACTGGTATTGTTTAGAAGGAAATAAATATAGCAGCCATATGTCTATCAGCTTTGGTTCCCTTTAAAGTCATATTTTTTGATTAATTAAATGCATGGTCTATAATGTGGTTTATATCATTCTTAACATAGTTACTTTTAACAATGGATTTTTGTGATATACATTAACCATTTTGCATCCAGACCTTGTTTCCCACTTATGGACCAGAGCAGTTTTGACAGTTTATCTCTGTCCTCATTTAATCAGCAATAACTTTATACCTACTTATGACACAGAAATGAAATATATATTGTTTGACAAACTAGGCTTTAATTGTATGCCATTTTTCTCCTCAAATAATTTTATTTTCTATGAATTTTAATGGGAAAACAAGGAAAAAAAACATTATTACTCAGTTTTACCAATTCCAGTTTAAAAATAAAAAGTGCTACTGTAGATAAAAAACCCCACAAATTTGGTTTTGCTATTTCTACCGCTTATCACAAAACTTAGATTATGTTTCTGTCACAGTTTATGGTGAAGATTGATGCTGAAATAATGCTACAGTGTGTATTTTTCATTATGAACTGAGAAAATAAAAATAATTTTAATGGTAAAAATCAATCTTATTAGCTCAGGGAACATATATTCACACTCACCAATTAGTGCAGCATCAGGTAGTGCCAGAAATGTGCACAGGAGCAAGCCCAATCCTGCACTGCTTCTGCTATATCTACATCCTTATGGCTTAGATGAAGTCACAGAGGACGATATACTGTAGTGGTGGATAATGTGGTAAATATCCCAAAGCTATGCTAATGCATATCAAAGATGTTATAAAGGGTTTCCAGATTCCACTATAAGTCACCCATTTTACTACTATTCAATTTCCATTTCAGAGGCACATCCCATGGAAAATGTACAGCACATGATGGGAATCTGGTCTCCAAGACAGAAAAAAACAAAACAAAACACAGACCAAGAAGCTTTCTTAAAAGAAGTACAGTACATATGCCAGGTGATATGCCCTATCCTGTTACCACCTCTCAGATTTCGCTGCTGAGGACTGTAGTGAAGCGGAGCAGGCACAAATGTGTGAGATCTGAGAGACAGAGAAGGAGGTAAATAGGATACAAAGATGGGCCAGAACGGTGAAAGAAGCATGTATTATGGGTACAGCGTAATCTATTCTTCCATACCGTTCTGATAAACAGGGAGAACTGACCAATCCGCTTAGGGAGAGTTGACCGTTGACCAATCCAACCAGTCAATCACCTATATACTGTTATATACTGGGTACCACATACAGTACAGCACCAGTATCTATTCATACATACCACCAGTATATGATTTTTTTTACTTTTTATTTGGTGTGATTTGGAAGAGGGGGGTAGTCTTATACGGCAAGTATATCTCAAACTCTATATTTTAACTGGAAAAATTGGGGGGTTGTCTTATCCGCCGGAATATACGGTACACTTGGCCAATGCAGACAGTGTAATATTGCATAGTGAAAACACCTTGAATGCCTCTAAGCATCATTAATTAGTAGATTTTTGACATAGCATTTTTTTCCTTTAACGTTAGAAATGGGGCATTTCAGTTGCATAATCTTAGTGAAGAGAAGTAAAATTATGCTAATGAAAATATTTAACCACTTTACCCCCCTTGCTACGCTTATCTACTCCCCACAAAACTTTACTTGAAGCTCAGGGGAGTAGATAGGCGTACTTGTGGTAAACAGTGTGCTGTATGCCCAATAAGCTATCTGATTATGTATATAGGGTATCATTTTAACCGTGACAAGTGAGAGAATAGATTTTGTGTTGTTTGACAACTGAGGGCTAAGTCATGTGATTTTTTTTTACAGGAAAACTGAATGAAAAGCAATAAAACTGTTATTTTCATGTACTCTATACCCCTAAATAAATACTTGTAAAAAAAAACAAAAGTGACAGCATTGAAAAGAGAATACATAGTTACCCTAGGGACTTAGCTTTTAAAATATGTATGCCATGAGAGTGTATTACTGTTAATGATGAAGATAAGGGCTTTTAATTACTGATAGAGTAAAATGAGAAAACATAAAACACAAACCAGAAACTAATATATTATTGCCATACATTGTACTAGGAACATTATTTAAATGTTGAGATAACCAGGACAAATTAGCAAATACAATGTGTGGGTTTTACCTATGGTAACATTGTTTATTTGAAAACTATAGTGCATGGAAATGGAGAAATAGTGTATTTTTTCTTTTTTTTCTCATTTTTCCCTTTAAAATGCACAGATAATAGCATAATTACTAAAAGCAAATATCACCCTCACAAAGCATAATTTGTGGCAAAAAAAACAAGATATAGATCATTTACATCTGATGAGTAGCAATAAAGTTATTGGTGAATGAATGGGAGGAGCACTGAAATGTGAAAATTGCTCTGGTTTTTAAGCAAAAAACCCTGTGGTGCTGAAGTGGTTAATGTAAACTTTATACAAGTAACATGACTGGACTGGATGTAGAAAAAAAACCAACAAAAAAAATAACTTTCCTGAAATTCTTTCATTCTAAAAGAAATGTTTCAATTTTTATTGATCAGTCTGGTCATCAAAAGCTTGATATAAAGTTTATAAATTGAACCAAATATAGTAACATAACCAAAGTATAGTAACCAAATATAGTACCAAGGAGCACCGTCCACTAATGTAGCATCTCTTGTAATCATGTACAGAACCTCCGTAAAGTATTCACAGCTCATCGCTTTTTTCACATTTTGTTATGTTACAGCCTTATTCCAAAATGCATTAACCCCCTTGGAGGTATAATTCTTTACGGATTTTGGGTCTAAAAGTGGCACCATGTTTTTGTACCCTTTCAGACCCTAAACCCTGGAAAAAATCATGCTGCCAGGAAGATCTGCAGCAGTTCCAGCATTCACTCACCTTCCTGGCTCCAGTGCTGCAGTTTTCCCTCCATCCTCCGGGTGGCGCTGCAACCCTAAAGTGAGATTGCCGGCTGTTGGTATCACGACAGCCGGCGATCTCACCAGGGGGAAGCAGAGCCTCGGAGGAGTGGAAGAAGAATGGCGGCCGACGTCGGGATCCCCTGGGAGGTATGTAGAAACGCCCACTGCGCGCATTGGTCTGCATACAGCCTCCAGCGGTTACCAGAGCAGAGGTCGGGATTACCGCTCTGAGCTGCGGTTTTTCGCCCCGACCCTAGCTTGGGATTACCGCCAAGGAGGTTCAATTTCAACACACAACACCCCCATAATGACAATGTGAAAAAAGTTTACTTGAGGCCTTGGCTATTTATTAAAAATAAAAAACTGAGAATCACATGTACATAAAATGTGGAAAAAGTGATTAGCTGTGAATACTTTCCGAATGCACTGTATGCATGAAATGGGTTGTTTTTTCAGATTTTTTTTTTTTTATTAAACAGCTGAACTGGCGTCTACATCTTTTGGAGATGTAAGCGATTACATAATACACAGTGGGTGCCTCCACCCTACCCAATATAATAATAATATAAACATATATATATTAATAATAATATGCATGGCTAAAAGGTAGGAAGTGACCAGTGTTGTGTTTTACTGCGGAGAAGACGTCCTCCAGCTTGATATGCTTGCTTTTAAAGATTGTTTGTAAGTAGTACTACCTCATTTTTGAAGGTCTAAAAGTTTTACACTATGAAGTTTGTCTCAGCTTCCAGGTGCTTTTATAATTGTCCCATGGAAGCAGAGGTCCTGGTGAGCTAACACATGCTGTTGTCATTGTCTGTAGGATCTGGGCAACCTTGTCAAGAGGGTGGAAATTGGTGTTTGAATCTAACAGCCTATGCCAGAGGTCCCCAAACTTTTTCGGTCAAGGGCCGGATCAACATACTTCAGACTTCCGGGGGGCCGGAACATACATAAAATAATGTTGAAAAACATTACATTGAATCTAGGTATTGAATCCCCCCCCCCCCCCCCCCATCATGCCTGGAGGAAAACTCCCAGCAGTAGCCAATTAGTCATGCGTCGCTCGAAGAACGTCTTTGTGCACCATACAGTGAAGCATACCCAGGTGACAACCTGCCGTCCAGTTGGAAAGCAGTGTCACCTGATGCAGAATTGGATTGGTAGCTAGCGAACAACTGCTAGCTGGCTTCTATAGTATATGGATGGGCGATGCCAGCACTGCTATTCTATATTCGAGTAGCCGATATTTAAAGGTACAGTGGGCTGCATCTATACGTTCTACATTTTGTGTTTGGGGGGGGGGGGGCAGTAAAAAAAAGCCTCGGCGGGCTGCATTCGGCCCATGGGCGATCGTCGCTGGGAGACTGAAGGCGGAACGAAGCTCCGCCATCAGAGCGGGTGGCACGCGCGATCGCCCGCAAACCAACCAAGGAACTTACGCCAATCGGTGTTAGGCGGTCCTGGGGCTGCCGCCACATCCATGCCCATTGGTCTGTTGCGGTTGGCAAAAGGACTGCTAAAGACAAGAACCTTGGACTGTGTGGGTAAAGGTGGAACTGTTACTAAATAATTGGACGTGGGATTGAATTGCTAGAGAGGAAGTGCACTTTTATACTGTTTTAGTATTACCTGTATATTTTTGAAGGTGACCACTATTGGGACACTGTTTTCAGTCTTTTGGTTGACCATCAGAAAACAGAGGAGAATGACGGAACATTTTGAATGGGGGCAGTAACCCAGATGACTATTCTTTATAATTGCTGTGCAAAGAAAAGCATCTCAGAATGCACAAAACATGTTGAACTAGAACAAATAATGTTGGGTTCCAATCCAATCAACTAAAAACAGAAATGTGAGTCTGCATCAGACCTAAGCTCACCAAGGCCTCTTTCAGACAAAGAGCTAAACAGTGTGTTAATGGCACCATTTAGACGCTAGTTGCTGGTGTGAAGTGCCTTTTTTTTTGCAAAATAATGCAACCAAATAGGAGTGTTAGTAACCACAAGCCTGTCAGCTGTTGATACTTCCTTGCAAAAAATCCCTCACAGCATGTAGCGCCCCATCAGGTCGGAAACTTACAGCCTGCACAAAAACAGGAGTGGCTGACAAGAAGTTAAAGGGAAGCTAAAACCAGCAGTTTTAACTTATCTGTGGCTTCTTCCAGCCCCTGCAGTCTTTCTGTGAACACCTGTGAAAAGAAAACCAATAGCAAAGAAGTGAGTCTGTGTTCTGCATTTTATGAGAAAATGGATGGTGTGGGAGAATATATACCCCATAGAGAAGAAATAAAAGTCATTATGGAAAACACTGATAAAAGAGAAACACAGCAACACTGTGGATTCCAGAACAAGCCTGCTTAGAAGTTGGCAACTAAAATCATTTAAATCCCTACTGGGCTGACTTGCGTTTTCAAAAAATCTAAGTGGTTTGCTCTCAACAGATTATCGTATCTCTCTAGGAAGAGCTATTGTTTGATATAATAGTAACAAACTTCCAGCACATTTAGGCTTTTTGGCTTTGTTTGATGGTTGGTATAAAAAGCCTCAGAAGTTTAAATAATGTTTGGATCCAAGTGGCCTGGAGAGTGTGCAGACTATTTCTATCCAGTGGTTGTAGAATTACTTTTGTATTAAGATTCTAGATACAAGTTTTAGTTTACCAAAGTATTTGTTGGAGCTTTAAGTTTGTATTAAATGCATAACTAAATGTCTGTAACAAAGACGGCCAATAGCGCTTATTTTCACAGCTGAGGTTATAGGGTTTATCACAGCATTACACCTTAGACACAAAGATATACAACTATCCATTTGAAAGGAGAGTAAAGAAATGGAAGGAAGTGGTAACAAAGCCTAAGATGAAAAGTACCTCATCTGCCTTTTGGCTAAGATGCAAGCTATTACACAAATACTTATGAAATATTTAATTGCTACTACTACACAAAATATACTTCTGAGACTTGGGGACAGACTTAGGTGTCAACTCATCAAAGGCTGTTCGCTAAAAAAAGAAAAAAATTGGGACAATACAGCATTTGGTATTTTAGAGTTTTTTTTTTTGCTAATTCATCAATATTTTCACAGGTGTGAGAATTGCGGTAATTTACCAAAGCCCGTTCACAAAAACCTGTTCGGTAACAGCAGAGCAGAGCAAGTTGTCTGTTATTACCACCTGTATTCCGAGCAGAGACAGAATTACAATAGTAAGAGGCATCCTGACATCCCTTTAGATGTACATGTTTGTTATACTGCCTCTGCTCGTTCTAAATCTTAGTCTTTCTTAACATTTTTTTTAATTGCCACAGCTTATTAGGACTTCCAGGAGACATTACACATGCCATGCTTAGGTGATTTTCCCACTAGTTACTCTGCATCTTTAAACAGGAACCTAAAGGGTTAAACGGCCAAAGGGTGGCAGGGGAACAAGCACTGTAATTACAGCGCAGGAGATTTGGGCGCCACCATAGACCGTAACAGGAATCATGGCTATAATAGCGCTCAGTGAATAACTTAGGCGCCGTCAGAAGACAGAGCTGAAGTTACTCTTAAAACACTGTAATTCGGTCTCCAGCCTTTAGCTGGAAGCCGAATTACATCATTTCCCACTACCCTCGCGACCTAGAGGGGGAATAGTAATTAACGCCGCCGGAAACTTGTGCAGCAACAGGATATGCCATACACCGGCTATATCCTGCGCCCAAATCTCCCGGTGGCAAATTCATATGTAAAACGTGTTTTATTTCGATCTCTCTCCGCTTGCTGCCTGGGGGCTGGAAAAGCTGGAATCTCTGGAGAAGTCTTTGGATCCAATCACAGGGACTTGCAGGGGATGGGGATGTTCCTATTGTCTCTCTGCTCCTGTCAATCATGGGGATATCCACACAGAAGGCATTCGCAGCTGGTTTTCGACAGATAAGCGATGCCAGTAATTAGGGAACATGTTCCTAGACTTTACCACATGCCTTGATCTTCATGAATTGACATTTGCTGACGTTTTAGAGGTGTTTACCCCACAAGCCTGTAATTTACCTCACTGCTCGGTAATTTCAACTTTTCATGCGGTAACAGCCTTGATGAATTGACATTTTACTAAATGATCCGTAACTCAGCTTTTTTCAGCATTACCGAATACGGTAATGCTTGATGAATTGAGGCCATAGTGTCTAATTGTAGGAAAGGCAGGCATCAAGCATGATTCATGAACCACTTCACATTCCTGGGTTCTTACCCCTTAATTTTGGCATTTCAACTGTGTCACTATGATGCGGTAAAAAACATTTTTATTACTTACTGCCATCAAAGTGCCATGAAACACAACAGGAACTGCTTATCGCTTTGTAGCAGTTTTTTCAAGCGATTCTTTGCATTTTACCAGAAATGTTTTTTTCCTTTGTGTGCGATTTTGTAAGGGTCTGTGATTTGCGATTTACATTTGATAGGCCAGGAAACTATAGCTTTAGTAGGAGTTTTGCTTTGAAACTATTGAATATTCAGGATGCAAAAGTTTTCTATTGGTAGAAGAGGCTCAGAAACTCCCGTATATAAGGAAAAGTACACAGGAAAACATGTAGGTAGTTGAAGGGGATTAGTGCGAGTGCAGAGAGACAGTGGCTCCTATTCAATCAACCTTATATTCCGAATTTACATTTTCATTTTACAAACAAAATATCTTTAAAGGACCTGGCAATAAAAAAGTACCAGAAAGCAGGTAAATCAAATACCATTAAACTTATTTTGAGTTTTCTTGCTCGGTAGGGGCTTAAAATGTATTTTATTGTGAAGGACCTTATCGAGAGAAAACACAAAAGAAAAGCTAATTGACTAAAGGCCCAGCGTGAAAAGGGACCGGAAGAAAAATAAAACCTGACTTCGGAGTTGGTGTTGTTGATAGCAGTAATAACATTGATGTGACGCAGGTAAGGCTAGGTTCACAGTGTTCAGTTGCGCTTCAGAAAAGTTCTGCATGTCAACTTAATCCCCATACAACCATATGGGCCTATTCACAGTAATAGATCGTGTTATTCTAACTTGCTGCATGCAGGCTTTGCACAAAAGTCAATGTCAAATCTCAATTGCAGTTCACACACATTTTAAGGTGTGCGTTATGCAACTGACCACCGTAAATCCAGCCTAAAGACACTGGGTGTTGCAGAAGCGTGAGAAAAAGTTGCAATTCCGTTTTCTACAGAGAGTTGAGGGAATAAGACTTTTTTGTTGTTGCATACACCAGGATTTCTATTGCCAGGTAAGCATGGTGTCTGTGAATGGATATATCCGTACAAGCCTCGAACATGAGAACAGTCTCCCTATAAATAGTGATGAATAATTTTAATTTTTTAACATGCATCTCAATACATTGCATTATTCTAAGCCAAAAGAATAGTTTGCTTCTGCTGCTAAAAACTTTCTTTATTCCGGAGATTTCATAGATACTGATGCAAGGTAAGGTAAAGTGTATCAGAACTAGCTATAACTCCTTAGTCATAGCTGATGACTAAGGAGCAATAACTAGTTCCAATACGCGTTAGTTTGAATCAGAGTTTGTATCTACTTATGATACTTTGGAATAAAGAAAAGTTTTTACCAGTAGAAGCAGACCATTCTCTTGTTTTACATAGAAGGACCTGGTCAAGCAGCCATCGGTCCACTCCTGGATATTAAGCTTGGTGGTCTGAGCGGTGTCATCTATAGCACAACACATCACATGACATGACATATTTGCACGGTAACCAATAAAATTAGAGCTTCTATCCTGTTACATGTCTGAAGGAAGAAGTTAATTCTACAGTTGAAATGGCAATTTATTTTCAGGCAGCATTTCCCAGCCAATGATATTGGCAGTTAAAGGAATTCTATCAAACTTTCTCTATTTCTGTAAGCATTATAAATCAATTTGCCAACAAGAGTAAGAATAAATACAGCATATATTTTTGCTGTGCAGCCTGTCTTTGTCTTTATTTAACTTACTGTAGGTGTCCCTTGAGAACTGACGGCGACGGGGAATTGGGGCAGTTCATTTTTGCAAGAAGGGAATCCTCTTGCTGAGTATAGCTGTAGTTTACTCTGATCGATGCTCCCCACACAGCAGTAAGTTATGCAGCACACGAGTTACTGAGAGGAGCCCTCTCTCACTCCTAGTCTGAAGGAGACTGTGCTGAGCTGCGTGATTGTTTCTACACAACGTAAACATATGCTGGTGGAGGAGGGCGCCATCATTGCTCTGAAGAGAAGCCGTAGAGGAAGATTTATTAAGATAATAAATCTTCCTCTACGGCTTCTCTTCAGAGCAATGACGGCGCCCTCCTCCACCAGCATATGTTTACGTTGTGTAGAAACAATCACGCAGCTCAGCACAGTCTCCTTCAGACTAGGAGTGAGAGAGGGCTCCTCTCAGTAACTCGTGTGCTGCATAACTCACTGCTGTGTGGGGAGCATCGATCAGAATAGAGTAAACTACAGCTATACTCAGCAAGAGGATTCCCTTCTTGCAAAAATGAACTGCCCCAATACCCCCGTCGCCGTCAGTTCTCAGGGGACACCTACAGTAAGTTAAATAAAGACAAAGACAGGCTGCACAGCAAAAATATATGCTGTGTTTATTCTTACTTTTGTTGGCAAATTGATTTATAAAGCTTACAGAAAGAGAAAGTTTGATAGAATTCCTTTAAGTAAACTTAGATATGACCTTTGTATTCAGTATGCATTTAGATGCACCATCAACTAAGCTTGTTTGTAATGCTGCTAATCTTGATAGGCAATAAAAGGTACATAAATGTCTATCAAGTGTTTTGACAGTCAGGAAGATTAGTTCCCTGTTGTACCTGCTTGAATATAAACAGTATAGGGTTCTGCCAGTCAGGAATATGTTAGCCTGACAAGGTGCATCTTGGAGTGTTGCTTGTTTTGGCAGTTTATTAGCTTGACTGATTGCCTGAAAGGCAAATATGTAACCTGAAATACAGAAAGTTTTGCTTTTAAAAATATGTTGAAGATGAACATCAGTACTAGAGATGGCCTGAACGGTTCACATGCGAACATCGCTGGTTCGCGGTGAACCGCGAACTATATGCGAGTTCGACCTGCCCCCTATACTACATCATTTGGCTCAACTTTGACCCTCTACATCACATTCATCAGACCCAGGGCAGCCAATCAGGCTACACTCCCTCCTGGAGCCCCCCCCCCTTATATAAGGCATCTTCGTCGGCCATTTCCCTCACTCGGTCTGGCTGTCATAATTGGAGAAGGGAGAGGAACCTGCTGCAGAGATTAGGGAAAGTTTAGTTAGGCTCTTGTTAGCTTGCTCCTTGCTGATTCTTATTGCTAAAAAGTACCCCTCAACAGCTCTTTTGAGAGCTAATGTTGTGATCTGGTTTTTTTTTTTGTGTGTGTGTGGCCCACTGATACTTGCATATACAGCCTTGTTAGTCAGTCGCAGCTGGCCGTTGGTAATTCCTACTGTGCCATTGCCAGGCCAAGCACATTTAGTGCCTACCTTTTCACTGCACATGTGTCACAGCTGCACATTTGTAATACCAGTCACTGCATACCTGTTCAGGGTACATGTGTGTGTGACAGCTGCACATTGTATTGATACCAGTCACTGCATACCTGTTCAGTGCACCTACGTGACCGCACTCCGTGTTATATTATATACCAGTCACTGCATACCTGTTCAGTGCACCTACGTGACCGCACTCCGTGTTATATTATATACCAGTCACTTGTATACCCGGATTTGTCTTCCTTTAGATATCCCGTGAGTGAAAGATGTGTGACAGTTTCTGTCTTAGTGTTAGGTACTGGCTTACTGAATAGGAAGAGATAAAATTGTAACCCTGGTCTCCTATGTCGAAGGCAATATCCTTAAAGGACAACTGAAGAATATGGAGGCTGCCATATGTATTTCCTCTTTAAAGAGACACTGAAGCGAAAAAAAAATTATGATATTATGATTTGTATGTGTAGTACAGCTAAGAAATAAAACATTAAGATCAGATACATCAGTCTAATTCTTTCCAGTACAGGAAGAGATAAGAAACTCCAGTTGTTATCTCTATGCAAAAAAAGACATTCCCTACGACTTTCAAAGTCGTAGAGAGGGCTGTTATCTGACTTTTATTATCTCAACTGTTGCTGAACTATTTACTTTCTCTGCCAGAGGAGAGGTCATTAGTTCACAGACTGATCTGAAAGAATCATTTTGAATGCTGAATGTTGTGTAATCTGCACATATTAGAGAATGATGCAATGTTAGAAAAAACACTATATACCTGAAAATAAAAATATGAGAATATTTTCTTTGCTGCTAATCTTCTAGTAAGTATTCATAGTACACAACCAATTCATTATATCATATTTTTTTTTCGCTTCAGTGTCTCTTTAACAATACCAGTTGCCTGGCTGACTTGCTGATCTATTTGGCTGCAGTAGTGTTAGAACAGTGATGGCGAACCTTTTAGAGGCTGAGTGCCCAAACTGCGGCCCAAAATCCACTTATTTATCACAGAGTGCCAACACAGCAATTTAAAAAACAACAACTTATACATTAAAGGCCACTCTACATTTAATATTCAGCAATCTCCTCCATGTTTTTGAGAGTGAAGTTATATGTGATGCAATTTCCTTTTTGATTGACTGGATTGGACAATTATTTCCAACATGTCCAATCTGCTCTCGTTTAATAACAGGATCGAGTTTGCAAAGTTATCATCAGAAAACCAATCCCGTTATCAATCAGGAGCAGATTGGACATGTACACACTATACAACATCCCGTCAGATTTCCAGCCGTTCAGAAAGAAAATTGATTGTGTCTACCCAGATTTACACATCAATACTGTAGTGCAAGGTCACATAGTTCTCTTATGATTTAAAAAAATCAGTTTAGCAAAATGTCCACCTACAAACCTTAAAATAGTTCCCAGCCAGTTCCCTAAACCATTATTTTTTTTAAGTCAAAATGGTAGAAGCGGTTAGGTATACTAAAAAGAAGGGAAAATAAACACAAGACAAACATATACAAAATGGATTTGTTTTATTAAATGAAAGAAAATCTGTTTTGTGATCAAATATGAAATAGAATATACAAAAACTTTACAATAGCTTTCTCAATTCAATAAAACCCTATTGCATGTTAAGCTATAGCAATAACTTCCTCTGCCAGGGGAACATCTAATGTGTGCTTCCTGTGCATGTACACAGCCGCATGGCACAGCTGTACACTCTCACAGGGAGGCACTGTTAAAAAGCTAAACACTGTTTTCCTAACAAATCCCAACTAATGCACAGAGGAACATGTAAAAACAGGAACTTTACTCAGTGACATTAGTTAGAGGCAAGTGACAGTTCTGTCAAATGTACAATTTTCTTATATCACATTTTCTAGATCTATACAAATATATATATATATAGTATTCCTTTAAAAAAGTATTACGATAGATATATATATATAATTTGGAAAGCACACAAATATAGTTTACAGTGTTCTTTCCAGGTTTCCATGGAGCTTTTGTCCACATATGGACCACGCTATCCCTTAATCCACTTTTAGATGCCAAAAAAAAGGTATATATAAAAAAACAAAAACAAACGAAAAACAAAAACCAACAATAACAAAGCATTCCTCCCACCCTCCCCTAACTTATAGTCTAGAAGGATAGGGCAAAAGCATTATGTCTTTGGCATAGCAAACCTTTCCCATTAACACTCGAGATGACCTTGATGGAAAATGTTTTGTTTCCTTAGGTAAAATGCCTTTAAAAGAAGTAGCTTGAAATGTGTAAAATAATTTGTATTCCAAGCAAAATATACAAAAAGTTACTTCTCTAAAAGGAAAAAAACCCATACGTACACTTAAGTAGCAGACATGAAAAGTCTTTTAGTTTGTGTGTGCAAGAACAAAAGTTGTCAAAAGTTCCCAATCACAGAGGCGTTATATGAAGTCATTGAGCTCAGCTTCAATTGCTGCTGCCATTTCATCTGCCTCTGAACTGCTTCCTTCCTCATTGCTTGATTCACTACCTCCCTCCTCTTCAGCATCCTCTTCATCTTCATCCAATTTTCTCTTGTGGCCTCTATAGAAGAGAAACAAAACACCACTTCAGTGTGTAAACGAAAACATAAGAAGCCTTTAGTAGAAGAATATCAGACGATGCAGGTGCCTCTGGCCCTGAGATAATATTAACGGTCCAAACGGTACGAAAATCAAAGCTGTAATGTACAATGCATTGCCAGCCAGAGCAGAGAGGGCTAGAGCTGCTCATCGCAGGACCCAGGAAGGTGATTAAAGGCTGCTGGCAATACGAGGGGACACCTTACTATACTGGGGACACTAATGCCTAGCTAAGTATACTGGGGATCCGGCTGCCTGCCCCCCCCAGCAGGTAAAATGTCCTGGTCCTTAAGGTGGGGGTTAGGCAGCCGGCCCCGAGAAGGTTAAAGTAGTCCCCCCATATTACTGTACATAGAAGTGGTAAGATTATACAGTCAAGATTGTATCAGTAGTGGCAACCTTTACTTGAAAGCACTGTGTCCTATCAAACCAAGTGCACTACCACAATGAAATGCACACGTGAGCCCAATTCAGTGTTCTCCCCAAGCCCTTTTAGGTGGGCGCTCCGCCCGGCTCCAGCTCGCCGTCACATTCGCTTAGCAGCATGTGCAAGGGAGGCAGGTAGAGCAGTAAATAATAATGAACCGGGACGGGACACTCACAGCCTTTGGTGCTGAGCCCTGCGTGCAGAGGAGGCGGGCAGAGCCGTGAATAATAATGAACAGGGGCGGGACACTCGCAGCCCTCGGTCCTGAGCCCTGCGTGCGGAGGAGGCGGGCAGAGCAGTGAATATTAATGAACAGGGGCGGGACACTCACAGCTCTCCTCATCCATCGAGTCAGCAGCAGAGAGTGTGAGGAGAACTGAATTGAAATGTGCGCAGACTGCTGGGAGAGATCACCATTAGTTGCAGCCCAGCAGTACATGGTAATATACAGTATATATTTATAATCTGTACAGGATCTTCTAAAAAAAAAAATAGCAAGTTCATTATTTTCTGTAATGGTACTGATAAACAGACTTTCATATATTTTAGATTCATTACACACAACTGAAGTATTTCAAGCCTTTTATTGTTTTAATATTGGTGATTTTGGCATACAGCTCATGAAAACCCCAAATTCCTATCTCAAAAAATTAGCATATTTCATCCGACCAATAAAAGAAAAGTGTTTTTAAAACAAAAAAAAATCAACCTTCAAATAATTATGTTCAGTTATGCACTCAATACTTGGTCAGGAATCCTTTTGCAGAAATGACTGCTTCAATGCGGAGTGGCATGGAGGCAAACAGCCTGTGGCACTGCTCAGGTGTTATGGAGGCCCAGGATGCTTCGATAGCGGCCTTCAGCCCATCCAGAGTGTTGGGTCTTACGTCTCTCAACTTTCTCTTCACAATATCCCACAGATTCTCTATGGGGTTCAGGTCAGGAGAGTTGGCAGGCCAATTGAGCACAGTAATACCATGGTCAGTAAACCATTTACCAGTTGTTTTGGCACTGTGAGCAGGTGCCATGTCGTGCTGAAAAATGAAATCCTCTCCATAAAGCTTTTCAGCAGATGGAAGCATGAACCCACTTTTGAACCAGAAACAGCGACAGAAGCGCCTGACCTGGGCTACAGAGAAGCAGCACTGGACTGTTGCTCAGTGGTCCAAAGTACTTTTTCGGATGAAAGCAACTTTTACATGTCATTTGGAAATCAAGGTGCCAGAGTCTGGAGGAAGACTGGGGAGAGGAAAATGCCAAAATGCCTGAAGTCCAGTGTCAAGTACCCACAGTCAGTGATGGTCTGGGGTTGCCATGTCAACTGCTGGTGTTAGTCCACTGTGTTTTATCAAGGGCAGGGTCAATGCAGCTAGCTATCAGGAGATTTTGGAGCACTTCATGCTTCCATCTGCTGAAAAGCTTTATGGAGATGAAGATTTCATTTTTCAGCACGACCTGGCACCTGCTCACAGTTCCAAAACCACTGGTAAATGGTTTACTGACAATGGTATTACTGTGCTCAATTGGCCTGCCAACTCTCCTGACCTGAACCCCATAGAGAATCGGTGGGATATTGTGAAGAGTAAGTTGAGAGACGCAAGACCCAACACTCTGGATGAGCTAAAGGCCGCTATCGAAGTATCCTGGGCCTTCATAACACCTGAGCAGTGCCACAGGCTGATTGCCTCCATGCCACACCACATTGAAGCAGTCATTTCTGCAAAAGGATTCCCGACCAAGTTTTGACTGCATAACTGAACATAATTATTTGAAGGTTGACTTTTTTTGTTTTAAAAACACTTTTCTTTTATTGGTCAGATGAAATATGCTAATTTTTTTGAGATAGGAATTTTGGGTTTTCATGAGCTGTATGCCAAAATCATCAATATTAAAACAATAAAAGGCTTGAACTACTTCAGTGGTGAGTAATGAATCTAAAATATATGAAAGTCTAATGTTTATCAGTACATAACAGAAAATAATGAATCTTTTTCACAATATGCACATTTTTTGAGAAGATCCTGTATAGTGTGCTCCATCCTTTGCAGTTCTGGGATTCTTTTATGTTTACTTTTTGTCAGTCAGGAACAATAAATCGTAGGAATGGAGTGGAAAGGGCACACTATGCTACTGCAGAGTATATATCACTGTGTGACAGCATGGCTGACTCCTTATCTTATGTCAGACCTGCTGGAGAGACAGAAGGCTCTGCACATTTGTTTTAAAGAGAATCTGTACTCTAATATTCTTACACTAAAAAGCATACCATTCTATTCCTTATTTTCTCCTGTGCCCCTCTGTGCTGTTTCTGCCAATCTCTGCTGCAATTAACAGTTTTAGGCAATGTTTACAAACAAACTAACCAGCTTGTGATAGGCTCACATAAACAGAGTGTGTGAGTCATACAGAGTGTGCAGGGGGCCTGCAGAGGGTGTGTATCGCTTCTATCCAATCACAAGCAGCCCTGCACATTCCACACATTCAAGCCTTAGCCCGACAGACACAACAGAGGAAAGGAGATAGGATTTATTATTAGGAAAGGCTGCAGTAAGCCAGAGCACATTAGAACAGGCATAGGAACTTATAGGATAGAAGAACTAAGGCTTAAAAATTTGTTACCGAGTCTCTTTAAGGTGCCAATTAACAGTACAATTTTTCTTTCAGATTTAATCTTTCTACGCCATTTGAATGATTGAAACTAATCTGATGGCAATTATCGATAGTTCCCATTAACAGATCAATTTAAGAAGGTTTTACATTACAATTCAATCATAAAATCAAACTTTTGGATCATTTTTTCCCCCCTTTTGCAATTGACCAAAGAATTGTTTCATATCGATTTGCGCCACACAAGGCACATTTTTCTATAAAATTTGAACATAAAAATTGTGTCGAAAGATTGAATCTGAGGGAAAAATTGTACTGTTAATAGGCACCTTTAGTTACTGTGATCACAGCTGCCAGATGCTACTGATCCCCGTAAAGCTAAACTGCAAGAGGCTATGATTTCATATGCCTCTCCATCCCCATTTGGTACACCCTGCTGATGAGCTTACACTCCATCTGCTTCCTGCAAAGATGTCCAGGAACCAACTGAGGGGAGAGCTGCACTGCAATTGGGGGCAATTGTCCAGTTTGCCCTTATGGAAGCGCTGGTCCTGTATTCCCCCCCCTTGCACTCCACCCGGCTAATTTTCTTATGCCACCCTGCTGGGAAAAAATTCTGGGGAGAACACTGCAATTCACTAAGCTATTTCATGTGTTCCAGGCACATTATGCATTTTATCTGGCAATTCTCCAAATTAAAATTTTTGATACGAGAGGATTATTACTTTGTGTTGTGTGTTAATGATCACCTGCGCTTCCGTAAAGTGAATTAAGTCAATTCATAAAAGGTAATAAAAAGACATTGAGGCCGATTCATAAAGCTGGGCTGCTATAGCAGTGTGAGCTCCATGACAGCACCGCATTGTAAATTAAAAGCTGCGTGCAATGCTCGCTTTTGCAGCGCAGTGTGCCTTCCTTAGTTACGCGCCTTGCTTACATAGCAACCCCCGTTCCTTTATATGCCGGCCACTGTTTTGAAGTGACTATGTTAATAAACATAGTAGCGCCGCTCAAAGTAGCAGCCGGCATTTAAAGGAACACCTGTTGCTATGTAAGCAACGTGCGTAACTAAGGCAGGCACACTACGCTGCAAAAGCGAGCACAGCGTGCAGCCTTCAATTTAGCTTGCGGTGCTGTACTAGACCTTGCGCAGTTTCATGAATCAGCCCCATAAAAGCATGCCCGAAATGACATCCAGAACATTGAGGTGTATATACACTACACTGCGGTAACCAGAATAGAGTGCATCATTTTTTACGCATGATAAGTAGAGTAGAGTAATGGTTTTTATCGTACTGCATTACTCTCTACTTATCATGCATATTGCTGGGAATACACAGGTCATTTTTGAGGTGATTAGATGGTTCGATAGATACATTTCTGACATGTCCGAGCTCCCTTTCAATCCTTTTGCCGCTTGATTTTTGATAGAAGTGAATGGAAAAAGATAAGAAAAATGAGCGGAAGATAAGAGAATTGACTGCAGAACTAAGCGGCAAAAACAATTGAAAGGAGAATCGAGCACCAGAAACGAACCGTGTATTCCCAGCATAAGACTTTACCACAGCTTAGTAAATAGTACTATTTCTAAAAACAAAAAAAACCATGTTGGAGGTCTACTTTTTACCCACTGCAAAGGTTAATAAACTAGTGCTTTTATCTATGCAAATGAGGCAGTAAAACCAAAGTGCAATACAGCTCTGCAGAAAAGTAAACAAAAACCCACAAGCTATTTAGCTGAAGATACACAGTTGATAATAGGATATGTTGATAAAAGTTCAAATGGCTATTTCTTTTGTTGTGCAGCTAAATGAAGCACACTGACCAGGCTGTTGAATAGAATTTTTAGTCCTTATGCTGGGTACACACGGTGCGTTCCCGCACTCGATTCCCATCGATGCACCACTCGATTCCCGTTGATTCATTTATTTCCGACATGTCCGATTCGCGTTTCGATGGATCGTTAGGTCAATTTGCCATACTTTACATGGCATTCGACCTAAAAACCATCGAAATGCGCTCGGAAATGATCGAAACGTTGGGAATCGAGCGGCACATTCGATGCAGGAACGCAACGTGTGTACCCAGCACAACATACTTGTATTTACCATTAGTACTACACATGCAAATAATTATCTCATAAGTTTATTTTCAGTTCAGGTTTGCTTTAAATCAAGTGGCAAAAAGGCCACATTATACACAAACAGAATAAAACACCCTTATCACATGTATTATTTAAACATTTACAGTAATAATAAAGGGCACATTATATAGAAAAAATAATGCATGTGAAAATAAACCAAACTTTGCAGTGTCTTTAAACTAGAATGAGTAATAAACCTTTCAGATCAAAACAAACTGACAGGAAGTTACACTATCAAATGGCAGCAAGTTTCCTGGTTGTGGGGAGCTTTATTATATAATGGGGCACTCAAAAAATAGAGAGCGTTCCGCATGCGACAAAACATCAGAAGTTTATACAAAACATGAATTAATACTACAGTACAAAGGCACCAGACCATTTAGGGCTTCCATCAGCCCTTACTCAAGCACAACAGAGCATATAAATTAGTAATCTCACAAAACCCAGATTGTAAGGGCCATGTAGAGTATGATTTTAACAGTAGCCAAGTCAATACCGGAGCAACCAGGGCATCCCCTGCCCAACCAACTGCAATATCCAGGCACTGTCATGCGAGTGTCTCGTGCCTATGCAAACAGGATAAGACAATTTTTCATTATTTCCTCTTCACATTTTCAAATTTCCATAAACCATGATCAGTGTTCCACACATGGCCGTGAGGCGAGGGAAATATTCTCCCGTGCAGAGACCCCCTCTCCTGCTGCATGTGAGAGGTTGGAGCTCAGCAATGTGCTTCTCCTTCCTCCCCACTGTGTGAAGAGGGTCCGCCCCCTGCATTTTTGAAGGAGGCTGCAGTGAAAAGGAGAAGAGTGGTAGGTGGGACAGTAAGTAAAGGAGAGCTCACCCTCGTTTACGCTCCTCTGCATCTGCCACCGCCACCAGGGACTACCGACACACTAACACCAACTGCAAAACAGCGCGATCTATTCTTCCATACCCTTCTAACAAACGAGTAGACAAGGAGAGCTCACCAATCCTCTTAGGGAGAGGGAAATTTGACCGATCCAACCAGTCAATCGCCTATATTCTGTTATATACTGGGTACCACATACAGCACAGCACCAGGATCTGTTCAAACATAGCACAAGTATGTGATTTATTTTTATTTTTATGTGGTGTGCGTTGGAAGAGTGGTAGTCTTATACGGCGAGTATATCCCAAACTCTATATTTTAACTGGAAGAGTTGGGGGGTCGTCTTATCCGTCGGAATATACGGTAAATAAAATCTTAACAGGCCTTAAAAACTCGAAATGTAAACCTACTAATTATGTTTCAGTTTCTCAAGCTGGGAAAGTTGCCAAAACAGAGTTTAGGATCTTTTAACCCACACATCAAGGATTTGTTGATCTACCCTTGCTCTAATTGAAGATCACTGGAAAACTGTGGGAGGTGGTGTTCTACATCTGTGCCTCACAAATCACTGAGAAATATGCGGAGAACCGCTTGTAACACTCTCCTTCCACTTTCTTCAAAGAGGAGTTTAAAGAGGAGTTGTCAGTCATACTATCTCAGAAGCCCCCCATCACATATATAAGTAAATAAATACTCACTCTACTTACATAACATATGTATTGCACTGTTCACATTTTGATTTTAGTGATTTTTCTACAGTAAAAAAGAGAAAATACTTCTTAGCATTTCCCATTTTAAGTGTGGCTATTATGAAGCCAATCCTGATGTCATTTCCTCCATTACTCTCCTGATTTACCCGCCCCCTTGACTATAGAAAGTGCATTGTCTTAGCATGAGAAAAATTGGCCAATCAGGGAGGAACAGAGGTGTGGGAGGGGAAAACAGGAGGGTAAGAGGCTTCAGCCAATCAGGCTGCATTAATTAAGTCTGAGGGGAAGTAGAGAAGCAAAAAAGGACAGCCCAGCATGCCCTGCAACTTCCTTTTTGTGTACCAAATTTTGTGTGTAGCAAATAAAAGTCAGGTAAACTGGGCAAAGAGTCAGGTAAACTGGGAAAAAAAACATTTATCAAAAAGAAAAGTAATAGTGATTTTACCTTTGGATTGCCTGGTTACCATCCTTATTGCTTTTGTTTACCAGATAAAAATAAATAATTGATTTTTGATTTTTTGCTCGACAGTTACACTTTAAGCGGAAATGAACTCAACTCAACACCAGTGTGAAGCTGATGGCAGGTTTTTCAGGGAAAACCCAGGTCTTAGAGATGAAAAAGTTTTGCAGCCAATGGAAATCCAGATGAAAATTTGAAACCCCTCCCAAAGCGTAGGCCTAATTAAAAGTTGGCCCACTGATGCACAGCCTTGTGGGTAATAACATCACATGCAGCTCATTCCTGATTTGCATATGCTGATATTAAAGGCTAGATATCTAAGCACACTCCAAATTTTGAAGGTAGGGAAGGGACTCCCTGAACTACTTCTGTGTCCAATTCACTGGGAGGGAGAAGGCGCCCCAAAAAATAACTATGGACGTAATAAATGTAAAATGGCTTACCTCTAAGAATAAGGGGCAACACCAATATAGAAGAGAAATTTTAATAATCAGACACAAAAACGATAACACGTTTCGCGGTGCACCTCAGATAAAATAAAGAAGTGTCTGGGTAGCCAAGGTGCAAAGGTGGAGCTCCTAAAAAGGTTTTTTTTTAGGTTTTTAGGCGCTCCAAGATCAGCACCTTGGCTACCCAGACACTGCTTTATTTCATACCAAAAATTGTGGCAAAATTTTGACGCAATCATGTATACAATTCAGGGAATGAGCATTGCTCACTGAATGATAATTGCAGCAGTGCAGCAACATAGCGAGGATTTTGCAGCGATTTTCAGTGTGAAACAGGGTCCTAAGCGATCAGAATAAACTTGGGTATCTATATAAGGAAAATTGGGGTGCGTCTTCAACTAAGGGAGTAAAAAAAACCCCTCTAGCTCTGCACGTCAGTAGTAAATGTGATTCCTCCCATGCTGCATGAGGCACTTTTTCTACACCAGACTGAGAGGGTAAGAGTTTTTTTTTTCCTCGCTTAGCTCTTCTTTTCCTCAAAACACACTCTTTTCCTTTGTTTTGTAAAAAAAAAAAAAAAATAATTATCTCTTTGCAGCCTGGTGTATGCAGTCTCTCATGATCACCCCATTTAATCTTCTCTATGCCATGCAATAATTATATAATAACTTCTTGTGTACATGGTTAGAACAATCTAAATACATTAGAATCCCTTTATAGTAAACTCCAAGTGACCAGGAAAAGTAGTTGTTATATTAGAATTGATCATACATTGTATATTTATACTACTATTATATAGTAGTATTATTATATAGTTTGCTGTATCCAGAGGTATAAGGAGATTCTACAGTATAAGCAGGAAACTGAATATGTCAGTTTGAAAAAAAAAACAGGCCATCATACAAATGTTTAAAGTTCAGAAAAAAAATTCTACAGATGAAAAAAAAAAACCCTATGCCCAATCTGCACTGACCTTTGTACTGGTATTTAAATTCAGCCATTGTGATCCATTTTTATAACCACAGCTTTTCACGATGATACCTGTCCAAAGCACGGCCTCAGTTTTTCATTACGTCAATAAATGAAGACTTTACCATTGGTAATTGTTACAAAGTAATGTCACCAAGACAAAGCGTTTCAGCTGAGGGCGTATAATTAAATATAATTGCGTGAAAATTCTGTCTGCTCTCTGTATGAAAACTTTCTCCTCAGCTAAAAGTACCATTGTCTAATATATCATTACTTCCACTAGTTTTTGTTTTGTTTTGTTAGCAAAAATCCAGGCTGCTCTCAACACTGGGAGAAGAAACATTTGGTTAAGCAAACGTAGCAGTAACATGCTATTTTTGTCCATGAATTAGAAGTTTAACTTACAATTAAAAGTAATTCAGAAAACAAAACCAAAAAAGGCTTTTATTTTTATCTGAAAAATATCAATAACAAAAAATGGTCAGTCTTTGTGATAGGTGTTCACTGGGGGCAATTCATGAAAACTGCTAAATCTCTTTCATGTAACGGCACAAAAAGAAACAATGCTAAAGGGATTAACTCCAAACATTCCATAGAGATGCACGATTTAGGGTCGGTTCACACGGACGCTTGGCGGCGGTTACCGATAAAGCATCTGGGACTAGTCGGCTAAACGTTCCCATTCAAATGACCGTCGGATTGCGCAAATGCGGCATTCAGATAGTGGTTTTATGCAGGCTGCGTGTAGCATCCAGGAGTGATTCGCCGCTGTGTCTTCATGAAAAACTGAAGGTGGTTATACACTTGTAATTGCCCCCCCCCCCCCCCCCCCCAAATGTGCTAAAAACCTCTCTGATCTGAATCTAGCCCATCAATGTTCAACAGATTTCAGCATGAAATCTAACCTGGTCTAACCGCAACATTGCTTGATGCAGCACAAAGCTATGGATCATCAATCTACTGCCTCCTGCACTGCCCCGATCTATCAAAGCTTTCTCTCCTGTCTGAACAGATTTCTGACAGCATGATTGAATCTGCCAGGAATTGAACAGGAAAAACGTCAAGAGTGTGGCTACCTTTATACTCTTCTTTATAGTGAATCTTAAGCGACACGTGACCTGATGAACAACATATTTACATATGATACTAGCCCTACTAAGAAATTTAATATGCTAAGTCCCTTTCTGTTTTCCAGTATAGGAAGAGTTAACAAACTTGAGTGGTTATCTATGCAAAAGAGCTTCTCTGAGCTATTTGACCAACATGGTTGAAATCAGGCCCGTTCTCTGAAGAGCTTTAACAGCCATGAAACCGTGAGAGACAGCTTGAGATAAGGTTTTAATGCAGGAAGGTTTAAAGGGTCATTACTTCTGTGTTTCACAGCTTAAAAGTTAGTGTAGATTTTACCTCCATGCCGACAGGCGTGAATGCGGCGGCAGCCCCAGGACCACTCCACTCCAACTGGCGTGAAGTCCTGGGGTGGGATTTTGCAGGAGATTGTGCGCACTCCGCTCCGTCATCAGTCCCCAAGCGGCGATCGCAGCTAGGAGACTGTTAGACGGCAAAACCACAGTCTATAGTGTACAGTGCTGCGATCTATGGCAGCAATGTACTGGGGACAGACGCGTGACCGCGTGACACGGCTGTCCCACTGGGGGAGACAGACGACCGATCCATTGTCATAGGCTAAAGCCTATGACATCCAATCGCTGTCATAGGCTGGCGGGAGGGTTTTCAAAAAAATATAAAAAATTAAAAAAAAAAAAACATTTAGAAAAAAAAAAAATAAACATCCTGGGAGCCATCATAGCTCACCAACAGAAAGTTACAACCATAAAAGTTTTCTTGGCAGAATAAAACTTCTGAGGCAGGGGAGAGATAGAATAAATGGTTGGTGTATTTTAACTCTGGGACACTTATTAGACTCCCATTGAACAGGAACAATAAAACATTCTATTTACTTTGTAAATGTTTAATTATAAAATAAAAACCATGGGATATCTATTTTTTTTAAAGTCTACTGTCCATAGCAGCAAAGTAAAAGAAAATAAATAAAAAATATACAGTGCTGCCCATAATTATTCCTACCCCTGACAAATGTTGACTTAAAGAGACTTTGAAGTCTCCTAAAAATGAGGTTCTTACTTTAAAAACCTCTAACATAATTGACCCTCCTAAAACGCTGCATCCCCGCAGCTGAAAACTCCATAAATAACCCCCAACTCCCCCGGCAAAATCCACGACTTTCTTGGTCGTGGATTTTGCTGCCCTAAGGAGGCAGAGCTTTTGGCTGTAGCTCTGCCTCCATGTGCATCAATCAGCGCTAATCGCTCCCTCTCCCCAGCCCCTCTTAGTGAAAGAAGACTGAGAGGGGCGGGGAGAGTGTAGAGGCAGAGCTGCAGCTCAAAGCTCTGCTTCTATGTGGAAGGAGCCCCGCGATGTGCCCCAGGGAGTTTGGGGTGATTTATGGAGTTTTCAGCCACGGGATGCGGCATTTTAGGAGGGGCAATTATGTTAGAGGTTTTCAAAGTTAAAACCTCATTTTTTGGAGGCTTCAGTGTCTCTTTAAAGTTACTTTTATTCAACCAGCAAGTAATTTTTGTTGACAGGAAATGACATAGGTGTCGCCCAAAAGATAATAAGACGATTTTAAAGAGGAATTATTGTGGGGAAAAAAAACTCAGCTTTTATTTACATTTGAGCAAAAGATATCCAGTCCAAAATTATTCATACCCTTCTCAATAATCAATATAAAGGCCTTTATTGGCTACTACAGCAATCAAACGCTTCCTATAATACAGCTTTTTGCATGTCTCCATAGGTATTTCTGCCCATTCATCTTTAGCAATGAGCTCCAAATATTTCAGGTTGGAGGGTCTTCTTGCCATCACCCTGATCTTTAGCTCCCTCCGCAGATTCCCAATTGGATTCAAGTCAGGACTCTGGCTGGGCCACTCCAAAATGTTAATGTTGTTGTCTGCTAAACATTTCTTCACTTTTGCTGTGTGTTTTGGAGTTCTTTGGGTTGAAGTCTTCTTTTTTCCGCCAAATGAAGGAAACATCATTGTGACCAAACAATACAATTTTTGTTTCTTCTGACTATAACCAGAAGTCATCTTTTTTTGTCCATATGAACATTTGCAAAGGCTAAGCGAGCTTTTGTGTGCCTTATCTGGTGAAGTGGTGTCCTCCTTGACCTGCATCTGTGGAACCCAACAGTGTGCAATGTCTGTTGGATTGTCTGCCTTGAGACATGCTATTTTTCAACTTTTGAGTTGATTAAAACAGCTGTTCCCAATTAATCAGGGTAATTAGGATGCTTAAGAACAGCTTTGACTATTTGGAATGGTATAGAACTTTGGGTTTTCCCCAGAGACTGACAGTTTGTGAAGGGTAATGTAAATATATATATATATATATATATATATATATATATATATACACACATTATATATAATAATATACTTTTTATACTTTAGCAGTCATGCTTTCACCTACCAGAGTCAAGTGTGTTAACCTCCCTGGCGTTATGATCATTTCCAAATTTAGGGTCTAAAGGACGTGCAAATTTTCACAAGCTTTTAGACCCTAAAAACATGAAAAAAATATACCACAGAGATCTGCAGCAGCTCCTGCATATAACTCACTCAGGCATAGGATTACCTGTCTGAGCTGCGGATTTCCATGCCAAGCCTGACTCGGGATTACCGCTGCGGAGGTTAATACCTTCAAAGCCTGCTCTACAATGGTAAATATATAAAATAATACCTTTCTTTTATTCTTCCAGTACTAAATGTACATTTCTCTAGGCCTCTGCTGCCATTTGTACTTTCAGCAACAATCAAAGCTCCGTGGACAGAAATGTAATTAAAGTACACCACAGTCTACACACATTTACATTTTCAATTAAAACTTACACTATGGATAGCTTGCTTTATACATCATTACCCACTAAGCAAGCTGATCATACGGAAACATACATTTCCAAGACTCACCATTAGTATTTTTCTTTCAGCATGTTCCTTTCTGAAAACATCATTAATCATACTCCCAGCATACACACCTGTATTACCATCATTGCAAATCACTATAGCTTTGTTCATACTCCTACCTTTCAATACAGTTAAGCTGTTACTATGCTGATAAAAACCACACAATTACCCAATTGGCTATTTATTTTTTACCAGTTCAGCTTACATTTAGTTAGAATTATGCATTTTTCCATATATTACTGTATTTCCCAGACGACAAGCCGCAGCTTATACAACAATTTTACAAACCTGCGATTGGGTGCAGCTTGCTTAAACGGGGCGGCCTATCTAAAAATATGAAACGCATTCAGTGCACAAACAAAATACGACATACCCAAAACTGGCAGTTGAATTTAAATGTGCACTACTATTTACTGTAGCAAGGTGATGCAGTTTGGTCACTTAATTAGTGCTGCTGCGTCCAGCCTCTTTTTCACATTTTTCAAACCCTTAAAAATCAGATCCATAAACAACATCAACCTCACTCAGCCACTCTATTGAGACCTGTGCTGCATTGCTGTAGCTAATGTCGAAGACGCTTTCGCCACCAGTATCACTGTTGGACGTTGCTTGTGCAGCAGTTAGGCTTGTAAGTGGATGAAGGATTCAGACTTTGTAAAAACTATTCTGGATGCTTTCTGGTTTCACTTTGTTCCATGTTGAAATAACCCATTTGCATGCTTGACTGTGTGTCGTGCGTTGCTGCCGACCAGAGTGAATGTATGCTCACTATCTGACACCTATTTTTCCCACTCATTCCTTACATGGCACTTAAATGCATGATTGACAGCAATATAAAGTGACTGCAGTGTGCATGCAAGTCTGCCAAGTGTTTCACCAACCTTGTTCACTGCTTTCTGAATCCTATCCATCAAGTGAGCGGACAGAGTTGAAAATTAACATGGGCTTCCTATAGTTGAATAAAGAAATATACAGCTCCAGGCTGCCTCCTGTAGCAGTTACCCCCCCCCCCCCCTTCCACTATGATGTCTTCATTAATCCAGCCCTTCTTATTTACAGAGCCCTCAATACCCTTGGGTAGTGTTTCCTGTGGCATTGTCACCCTCTTAAAAATCAGGAATGGCTTAAGCTTTTTCCCACTTGCAGTGCAAGCTATAACAACTGTAAAATGTATCCGCTCGTGACCTGTGGTGGTTACCAATGTGGTCTTTTTACCAACCGTATCAACCGTACATGTTGATGGAATGTCCATCTACATTGGGACCTCATCCATATTAACATCAACTTCTGATGTTAGTTTCATGGTCTCTCTTTCCATACTGACATTGCCTATGATTCATAAAGGGCTGTGCAATAAAAAAAAATATCTGGTTGTTCGAATACCGCATTCGGTATTTTAAACTTTTGTTTGCCAATTTATAAACCTTTTTTTACAGGTGCAGTAGAAGTACTGTAATTTATCGGCTTTAATTGACAAGAACCTGTTCGGTATCAGCAGAGCAGTGCTCCCTCTGAATCTGTCCATTAGTCTTTAACATTTTATTAAATTGCCACAGCTTACATGAACTGCAAGAAACATTAAACATGCCATGCTTAGGTGATTTCCCCACTAGCTCCTCTGCATCTTCAAGCAGAAATCTAAAGGGTTAAACATCTGAAGGGCTACAGTGGAAACCTCTTGTGTTCTGTTCTCTCTCCTCCACTGCCTAGGTGGTAGAAAAGCTTGGCCCTCCCGAGAAGTCACTGCATCCCATCAACATCCGATCAGCAAGACTTGCAGGAGATGGGAGCTGTTTCTATTGGCTCTCTGCTCCTGTCACTCATAGGTAATTCCTCTCTGCTCCTGCGAGACATGGCTCTGCATTGTTTCCGACAGATCAGAGGTGCCGGTAATGTTTCTGGGCTTTACCGCATGTAGTCTTTATGAATTGATATTTACGGTCATGTGTTGAGTTATTTACCGCACAAGTCGGTAATTTACCTCACTGTTCGGTCATTTCAGCTTTCCATGCGGCAACAGCCTTTATGAATAGACAGTGCTTTGTGAAGTAAGCTGTTTTCTGCATTACCTCATGCGGTAATGCTTTATGAATCAAGGGCAAACTCTCTAAACTGTCATGTTACTTCTCCAAGTCATCTGGTAGTGTCTGTCCTACAGTTGTTCTGGCTCGGATGGATAGACCATTTTGTTTCATAAAGCGAGAAGCCCAACTGTGACCCCCTTTGAAGTAATAAAATGCCATTTCAGTAGCCATTCCTCGTTCCTCTAAGTCGCTTTTCCCAGCATGGCCATTTAGCTGCCTTTGAATGCCTACGTGGTGGAAGCTTGAGCAAAGCTTCCTCATCTCTGCGCCAATTTCTCACTTGCTTTTCATTTGCTTAAAAGTGGTATCCAGCAGCACAAATACCATTTTCTTTTTGCAAAAGCATCTCTTTGATCATCTCTAGAGAACGAAAAAAAAATAATAAAAAAAAAAAAGGTTAAAAACCTACATACTTACCTTTACAATGGAAATCTTCTGGATCGTCCACAGAGTTCCTGGGTCCTCTTACAATCGCAGCACAAGGTCCATCTAATTCATACGTGTCAAACTCTGGCCCGCGGGCCAAATTAGGCCAGTGGCGGCGTAAAATTTTGCCCGCCAGCGGTCTGGGATTTAACATTGAATTTGGCCCGCAGCCATGCTCCTGCTCTATCCCGCCCGAGCTCCGCCCACCCACCAGCCTTCTCTTTACTAGCCACTCGCTAAGTCTGTAGGCTTAGCGACTGCCTGTCTCAGCCCCCCCAACAGAGTGATAGAGCGTTGCCACGCTCCATCACTCCTTTGCTCTGCCCACTCCCAGCATTCTCTCAGAGCCACCCTCTTGCTCTGCCCACTTCCAACATCACGCATCAGAGCGGGGAGTCTGGGACATCTTTGGACATCTTCCTCCCACTTTCAAAATGCCCGGAAGAGCTGCGGGTGCTGAGGAAGCAGAGGTGAGAGCAGGGGCGAACGACTGCAGCCGTGGGTGAACACGGGGGGGTTAGCAACACGACACAGGTGACATGTGTACCCCTGCCCCAAGTAAGAGAAAGCCACATGTGGAAGCAGGAGGGAACACTGGTGATGGGACATCACTCCCCACCACAAATAAGATGGGTCACATGGGGGAACAGTGTGAGGAGACAAGTGGCATGTCTACCAACATAAAAAATGAGAGAGGGGACAGCGCTGAGTCCAGCTAAGTTGGCCTATGGCCAACAGGAATTGTGTAACCTAGTACACAGCCAGTGTGCTGCATATTATAGCAGCCAGAGCTTGTGTGATACCTCTTAAAGAAAACCTGAACTGAAAATGAAAAGTCAAAATAAGCATACACAAGTCATACTTACCTTCCATGTAGTCTACTCCTCAGTGTCCTTCTCCTGTCCCGCATCCCATTTGTTCACTGTGATCAAGGGAATTTTCCGTCCTCCATTTTGAAAATGGCCATTACCCATAACAGCTTTCTGGTCAGCACACAGTTAAACTGTAACATCGCCCACTTGAGCCATAGGGAAACATGAACATTACCTGGTACATCAGTTTTTCTCTCAGCTATAACTGACAGCAACTGATATTTTACTGACAGCAACTGATATATTTCAGATCTGACAAAATATTGTCAGAACTGGAAGGGATTATTGTCAGAAGAAAATGGTGAGCTTCTGAGGGGAACTGATGGCAATGTAACTATGTAATGTTCATTTGAAGTTACCTCATGTGTTTATTTTAAATATTTTTACTCAGTACAGGTTCTCTTTAAAGCTAGGGACTGGGCATTACCTTGCACATTCAGTTGTAACTGACAGCTGCTGATATATAACAGACAGCAACTGGTATTTTTCAGTTCTGACAAAATATTGTCAGAACTGTAAGGGATCACTGTATGAAGAAAATGGTGAGTTTCTGAAAGGAACTGACGGGGAGGTAAGTATGTAATACTCATTTGCAGCTTTGTCATGTGTTTATTTTAAACACTTTTACTCGCTTCAGGTTCCCTTTAAGCGACAGTTGTGGGTTTTTATTACAATACTTTGTGGATGGGTATCAACAAATGTACCTGAGGCTGAATTAAATTATTTTGTTTACTGCTGAGGAAAAAAATATTTTTTAAAGCAGAAACATATGAACCTTTTCAGCTACTTTGATGCTTCATACGGTTATGTTTTTTTAGCTGAAGCGTTGCTTTAGTTTAGTTAAACAAGCCTCTAACGTTGCAACAGCAGAGTAGACTGATGCTAAATGTTTTTGTTCTCTATGGAGCAATGCTATCTAGGCTTTTCCTGTACCTCTTGGTGGTGAGACCAGCAGGTGTAACACTCACAAAATATACTTTTATTTTTTGGGAAAAAACAACAACTTAAAAATCATTTTTAAGTACTAAAACTAATATAAAATAAAAATACCGTATATACTCGCAAGCAAGCCGAATTTTTGACCCCCCAAAAGTGGGCCAAAAGTTGGGGGGTCGGCTTGCTTGCGAGTCATGGGTGGATAGGTGCTGTCCCTCCCCGCTCCCCCCGCGGCTGCCGCTGCTATTACCTTAAGCGGCGCCGCTTCCTCTATCCCCGTCCTCCTCCGGTAAGTAACTCATTCACAGCAGCGCGCCCTGCGCTGCTGTGATGACGCAGGAAACCATAGAGAGCGGTTCCCATAGTAACGGCATCGCCGCTACAGGAAGCCGCTCTCTATGGTTTCCTCGTCATCACAGCAGCGAGAGGCGCGCTGCTGTGAATGAGTTACTTACCGGAGGAGGACGGGGATAGAGGAAGCGGCGCCGCTTAAGGTAATAGCAGCGGCAGCCGCGGGGAGGGACAGCACCTACCCACCCACCTACCCACCCATACTGGGGCACTATGCTAGCTATATGGGGCACTATGCTAGCTATATGGGGCACTATACTAGCTATATGGGGCACTATACTAGCTATAATGGGGCACTATACTAGCTATAATGGGGCACTATACTAGCTATAATGGGGCACTATACTAGCTATAATGGGGCACTATACTAGCTATAATGGGGCACTATACTAGCTATAATGGGGCACTATACTAGCTAAACTGGGGCACTTTACTAGCTATACTGAGCACTATACTAGCTATACTGAGCACTATACTGGCTATACTGAGCACTATACTAGCTATACTGAGCACTATACTAGCTATACTGAGCACTATACTAGCTATACTGAGCACTATACTAGCTATACTGAGCACTATACTAGCTATACTGAGCACTATACTAGCTATACTGAGCACTATACTAGCTATACTGGGGCATTTTACTAGCTATACTGAGCACTACCTACCTATACTGGGCACTATACTAGCTATACTGGGACATACTGGGGGGATCACGCGGCCAGCGTTTCCTACCCCCGGCTTACATGAGGGTCAATCATTTTTTCCCTTTTTTTGGGGTAAAAGTGGGGGGGTCGGCTTACATGCGGGTCGGCTTGCTTGCGAGTATATACGGTAAGTGGTTATACATTCCCATTTAAAAATGGCACTTTCTGTGAGACACATATCATTCATAATGAGCACTGCAGAGGAGAAATGCTCTTGGTATTGGTAACAACTACCATATGCGAAGATCACTGCCCTTTTCATTGCTGCATGTGCACCCAAACAGTGTTCACCACAGAAAGTGTTCTCTGCACCCTAGTGTAAACCATTCCATGGAGTTCTCCTCTTGTGTTGTGTGATTAACCAGCTGAGCGGTCTGGACGAGCTCAGCTCGTCCAACACCGCCAGCGGCTGCCGCTCAGGCCCTGCTGGGCCGATTTTAATGAAATAAAAAGCAGCACACGCAGCCGGCACTTTGCCAGCCGCGTGTGCTGCCTGATCGCCGCCGCTCTGCGGCGATTCGCCGCGAGCAGCGGCGAAAGAGGGTCCCCCCAGCCGCCTGAGCCCAGCGTAGCCGGAACAAAAAGTTCCGGCCAGCGCTAAGGGCTGGATCGGAGGCGGCTGACGTCAGGACGTCGGCTGACGTCGATGACGTCACTCCGCTCGACGCTATGGCGACGATATAAGCAAAACAAGGAAGGCCGCTCATTGCGGCCTTCCTTGTTTATTCTGGGCGCCGGAGGCGATCGGAAGATCGCCTCCGGAGCGCCCTCTAGTGGGCTTTCATGCAGCCAACTTTCAGTTGGCTGCATGAAATAGTTTTTTTTTAATTTAAAAAAAACCCTCCCGCAGCCACCCTGGCGATTTAATCAGAACACCAGGGTGGTTAAAGCTGAAAAGTACTTGGACAGCTCTGAAAAAACTTCAATAGTACTGACTATCTTAAAGAGAAACTCCGACCAAGAATGGAACTTTATCCCAATCAGTAGCTGATACCCCCTTTTACATGAGAAATCTATTCCTTTTCACAAACAGACCATCAGGGGGCGCTGTATGACTGATATTGTGGTGAAACCCCTCCCACAAGAAACTCTTGAGTACATACTCCTGGCAGTTTCCTGTCTGGGAACCTTGTTGCATTGTGGGAAATAGCGGTTTACAGCGGTTTCCAACTGCCAAAACAGCAAGCAGCAGCTACATCACCTGCCAACAGTAAAAATGTCACCATGTAATAAATGTCAGAATGTAAATCAGGGATGTAAAAGATTTTACAATGGGCAAACACTGACTAAATCATTTATACATAATTATTGTAAAAATGAAGCACTTTTTTAGTACATTATTTTCACTGGAGTTCCTCTTTAAAACACAGTTTAACAGCTAAAATTAACATTAAGCCTTAAATAACATTCTGACAAATTGAAAATTTATGAGTGCATGAGTTAAATATTAATCACTGCACTTAACATTATGAATATTGAATGGGGTTTCTTGCAAACATTTCCGCATTATTTTACAGATCATCAATCAACATTTAAACTCCTTCGCGCTTCTGTTAAAAAGACAAAGCAGTAATTGCTGTCGCTTTCCAAAAACTAGAGTAACATTTCTTGTGTTGGTTTATTCTATATTCAGGGAAAAGACTTATTGTGCGTGCTACACACAAAGCAATCAATAATCAATCTTTACAACCATGTTAGTGTGAAGGCATCCCTTAAAGAGACTCCGTAACAAAAATTGCATCCTGTCTATCATCCTACAAGTTCCAAAAGCTATTCTAATGTGTTCTGGCTTACTGCAGCACGTTCTACTATCATCATCTCTGTAATAAATCAACTTATCTCTCTCTTGTCAGACTTGTCAGCCTGTGTCTGGAAGGCTGCCAAGTTCTTCAGTGTTGTGGTTCTGTGATGCATCTCCCCCCTCCAGGCCCCTCTCTGCCCACTGCCTGTGTATTATTTAGATTAGGGCAGCTTCTCTCTTCTCTCATCTTTTACAAGCTGGATAAATCCTCCTCTGAGCTGGCTGGGCTTTCACATACTGAGGAATTACATACAGGCAGAGCTGTCTGTACTCTGCAGGAAGAAACACCCTGACACTTCAGTGCGATCTCTTGAGATTCAAAAGGAAGGGTGTATACAGCCTGCTTGTGTATGGATGTATTTTCTATGTGTGGACATACTGTACATCAATCTACTTCCTGTTTTGGTGGCCATTTTGTTTGTTTATAAACAAACTTTTTAAAACTGTTTTTAACCACTTTTAATGCGTCGAGGAGCGGCGAAATTGTGACAGAGGGTAATAGGCGATGTCCCCTAACGCACTGGTATGTTTACTTTTGTGCGATTTTAACAATACAGATTCTCTTTAAAGGCTACCTGAGGTGAGAGGGATATGGAGGCTGACATGTTTGTTTCCTTTTAAACAATGCACATTGCCTGGCTGTCTTGCTGATGATCCTCTGCCTCTAATACTTTTAGCCATAGCCCCTGAACAAGCATGCAGATCAGATGTCTATGACAAATCTGACAAGATCAACTACATGCTTGTTTCAAGTGTGGTATTTACACCCTACTGACCAGAAAGATCTGCAGGACAACCAGGCAACTGGTATTGGTTAAAAGGAAATAAATATGGCAGCCTTCATTTCCCTCTCACATCGGGTTCCTTTTAAAGAGGAAGTTTAACCAAGGATTGAACTTCACCCCTTTCCCAAGAGAAATCTTTACCTTTTCTCGAATAAATAATCAGGGGTGTCTGTGTGGCTGATACTGTGGTGAAAAACCTTCCACAGTGTGATGTCAGGACCATGGTCATGAAAGTTTCCTGTCTGTGAACGTCATTGCATTGTAGGAAATAACAGCTGTTTCCAACTGCTAAGCAACCAGCATCACCCTCTGAATATATGTACAGTATTTTTTTAACACCCCTTTTAGCCAATTGCATTGCTAGTGGGTATGGTTATAGATAATGGCAGTTGGCGCAGTTTCGTTTTTTTTTTGTCTGCCAGTAGTAAAGATGATGACATGCAGGCTCATTGTGGATCAAACAACATGAACAAATTGCATGGCGAATATCAATCATTTCTTCATCTCTCTTATTTTTGAACTTCTCACTTTGTAATGTATGGATTTATTTTATTCCTCCCATTATTTTTCGGTAAAGTTCCTCTTTAAGAGCCAGTTCACATCACATTGGGGTGGAAGCATATATCACAGATACGCCACGTACTCCAGCATCCATACTTGGGAATAGATGCATGTAATTCCATGGAAACACAGTCAGGTTTGAGTATTGCAGGAATGCAACGCACAGTGGGGGAAGTACATGTGTGAATGGGTCCATGATCTCTCAGACTGCAATTGGGAAACATAGGGTCTGTTTTGCAGGCCCGTTGGCCCAGTGCCTTTCACTCTGGGAAGTGGTCCAGCAGCAGAATTAGTGTGCACCACTGACCAAATCTATACCCTGCACACCCTTATCAAACATCATGTACACAGACTAAGGAAGGGAAAAATATTTGCCCGCTTTGTGGACTTAAAAAAGGCTTTTGGCACCCAGGTTTGCTCCTGAGACGCTTAGAGAGCAAAACAGGAGGGGAAAATATACAATGTTATAAAGAGCTCATACACTGGGAACAAGTGCAGTGTGAAAGTGAATGGGAAAAGAACACCTTTTTCCCCCCAGTGTTAAAGGGAAAGACAGGGTTGCCCCCCAAGTTTCTTTTCAATACATCAATAAATTGGCCTCTGCCCTCGAGTCCTCACAAGCACCAGGACTCACCCTACATGAAACAACAGTGACGTTCCATCTGTACGCAGATGACCTCTTATTGCCATCACCAACAGAGAGCAGTCTACAGGACAGCCTAGAAATCCTGGAGAAATTCAGCACAACATGGGCACTCCCCATTAATCTAAAGAAAACCAAATCCAGAATGTGCCCCTTTTCTAAAGTTTATAACAGAATTTTAGTAAATCTATACTGCTGGTACAATTACACTTTCAGCGTAGGAGGACACAAAGGGATACATTTATAAAAGGCTGTGCAAAAAAAAAAGAAAAAGAAAAGAAAACCCCGGGAAAATATCGCATTCGGTATTTTAGACTTGTGTGCTTATTCATAAAATTGTTCACAGGTGGGGTAGAAGTGCGGTAAATTACAGAAGCCTATTCACAAAAACCTGTTCTTAACAGCAGAAGAGAGTGGAGTGTCTATGTGTGGTTACAAGTTGTTCCGTGTAGTGAGGACATTGCGAGGCATCCCAACATCGCTTTAGATGTACATGTTTTGTTATATTGCCTCGGCTTGCACTGAATCTGCTCTGAATCTATTAGTCTTTCGTAACATTCTATTTAATTGCAACAGGTTAGATTAACCTTCAAGAAACTTTACACATGCCTTGCTTAGGTGATTTTCCGTTCTATCTCCTACCTATCTTTAAACAGGTACCCAAGAGGTTAAACAGACACACAGCCTAAGGTATTCAGGGAATGCCTGTTTTGTTCCCATCTCCTCTGCTTCTGCCTTGGGGGGTTGGTTTAAAAAGCTTGTCCCGCTGTCGAAGGCTGCGGGTTCTAACAGATTCCAACATTCAGACTTGCAGAAGACAGGGGCTGTTTCTTTTGGCTCCCTGCTCCTGTCAGTCACAGCTGCCTCTGCTTGTGAGTCACTGCTCCCAGCACGGTCTCCGCACTCTTTCCACCACTTCAAAGATGACGGTATTGTATGTATGTTGTCGGCTTTATGAACAGACATTTACTGACATGTGTTGAGGTAATTACCATACAAGTCGCTAATTTACCTCACTGCTCGGTAATTTCAGCTTTTCATGCGGTAACAGCTTTTATGAATTGACATTTTCGTAGGTACTCGGTAAACTGTTTTCTGCATTACCTCATGCAGTAATGCTTTATGAATGGACACCAAATTCTACAGCGTGTTTTCATGTGCTGGTTTTACTCTAAGCATATAAGTTGGATCTGTTTAAAGTGAATGTTTACCGGTAAAAAAAAAAGTCAGATACTCACCTAAGGAGAGGGAAGGCTCGGTCCTAATGAGCCTTCCCTCTCCTCTCCCCGTGCCCGCGCAGGATCCCCCGTGGCAGTATTCGACCAGTTCGGTCAAATACTGCCACTTCTGCATGCCTTCGGGAGCTTTCGGAAGCCTTTAGGGGGCACTCGGGTTCCCGATGACGCGGCCGCTCCATACTACGCATGCGCGAGCGCCCTCTATGACGCGCTCGCGCGTACGTAGTATGGAGCGGCCCGTCTTCGGAAGCCCGAGTGCTCCCGAAGACCTCCGAAGTCCCTGTGGCGGCGGACGCGAACGGGGGAGCCAGCGCAGCACCGAGGGCACCGGGAGAGGAGAGGGAAGGCTCATTAGGACCGAGCCTTCCCTCTCCTTAGGCGAGTATCTGACTTTTTCTTTTTTTTTACCGGTACCCATTGGCTTTAACTACTATAAGCAAGGTGTACTTATAGCAAAGATTAACAATTTTAAGTCCAATTCAAGATCAAAGATACCTTTTATAGACAACGGAAGGTCTCAGAGAGCTTTGTTTTGCAATAGCTGAACAGAACATTTCCTTCCTCGCACTTTATCACATAAGCAGGTAAATGAAGACGTAAATGACTAGGTAACTGAATACATTACAATTTTCAAGCTTTTGAGACATGCGCCATCTCAAATAGTTTGCAATTGTAATATACTGAAGACAGCAATAAAAAGGTATCATTTAACTCTGCATTTCCCTGCATCCACTAATGGCCTGCATGTTACAAATCTCTAAGACAATGCATTTATGCAGTACCGAGAACAATTTTGATTACAACACAAAAAATGGTTGGAAAGCCCCCCCCCCCCCCAATCGTTTTTTAAAAAATGTAATAGGTTTCAGTATGAAAAATCACAAATTGGAACAAAAAAATGTGCACAGGAAATGGAAAAGTCACCCAGGATATCGCAGGGACAAGTTCGAACCCTGCCTTCTGGACAGATGAAATTCCAAATTGAAATATTTGATGGCAATCATCAAAAGTTTGTTTGGCCAAAGCTGCTTTAGCTGTGTTCTCCGAAAAAAAGATTTCAGTAGGGAAGGAGTATTGTTGTTGAAGCTATCCACTTGAAAGCGATAAAGAGAAGGGCAACTGAAGTGAGAAGAATGTGCAAGCTACCATATTTACTTACTTTCAAACAATACCAGTTGCGTGGCAGCACTGCTGATTTATTTGGCTGCAGTAGAGTCTGAATAACACCAGAAACAGGCATTCAGCTAATCTTGTCAGATCTGACAATGTCAGAAACATCTGATCTGCTGCCTGCTTGTTCAGGGTCTCTGGCTAAATGTATCAGAGGCAGAGGATTAGCAGGATAGCCAGGCAACTGGTATTGCGTAAAAAGGAAATAAATATGACAGCCTCCATATCCCTCCTCACTGCAGTTGTCTTTTAAGGAGGGAATTAACCGCTTCCCGACCGCCTAATGCAGATAGGCATTGGGAAGGTGGCAGCCCCAGGGCACCTAACGGCGAAAAGAGTCAAGAGCGGTGGGGCGGAGATCAGCGGAGATTGCCGCTGGTAGACTGATGACGAAGCATCAACATGCGCTATGCACGTTGATGCTTCGTCATCAGTCTACCAGCGCCGATCGCGATCCCTTCTCATAGGCTTATGCCTATGAGAGAGGATCGCCCCAATTGGCTGACGGGGGGAGGGAGGGGAGAAATAAAATAAAAAAAATAGAGCATTTTATTATAAAAAAACAAACAAATGAACAAAAACAAACAGGGCACTAGCGATCAACAGAAAGCTCTGTTGGTGGGCAGAAAGGGGGGGGAAGAGGGATTCACTTGTGTGCTAAGTTATATGGCTCTGCAAGCTATTAAAGCTGCAGAGCTCTAAATTGTTAAAAAAAATAGCCTGGTCACAAGGGGGGTGTAAGCCTGTGGTCCTCAATAGGTAAGTAATAGTGTAAAGGAATATTATAACTACCTTAAAGCGGAACTGAAGACTAAAAAAAACCCCAGTGTTTCAAAGCCTTCCTGTCCCACGCTGGTGCTCCATGAGCCGCTCTCCCGCCGCCAGCTAGTTTTGTAAGTCGACGGCAACTGCGCCTGCAAGCCCCACATATCGCTCTTCGTGTTCCCGTCCGCAATAACGTGCTGCGCTGATACCGAATCTACAAAATGGCAGGTCCCAGTATGCAGTGGGCAGTAGCCACCAAATGTGGTCCAAAGAAGGACAAATGGTGAACCTGTGACAGGATTATTGGTGCCAAAAGTTCACCGATACAGGAGGCGAGGCCTCTGGTCCAATTCTACAGAAAAGCTTAAGTGACACAGATTTATGAAAAAAGTAAGGATGGCCACAAGAGACAGATCTAAGAGCGAAAAAAAGCATTGAGGTATATAGGTCTGTGTAGCCGCAAAGTCATAGTGCCTATCCTCCTCTGAAAATACGTACAACGCACATGTAAAAAGCAGAACTGGACCATGGAAGGAGGTGACCTAGTTTGAAGAAGTCAGTTTTCGTTTAGAACATATGGATGTCAGACATGTTCAACCTGCCTAAATGATGAAGACCACATACACAAGTCCTACATGTGGAGGCTACGCCAATCGTCTATGGCAAACATCTTGGTGCCAGATACCACAGGACACATTTACAGCTTTTGTGGCGTTTTTATATCTTGGGTTAGAACTGTTTTGGTAGTACAAGCAAGATCTACAGAAGATTAGCCAACATATTTAAACAGGAGAAGATGCTGATAAACAGCAAGACAATTAAGGCACTAATATGTCAATTTGGCTGCTGCATATTAGGTAAACTCATTAAAGTAGAGGTTCATCTACATAAACTTGTAAATAAGATAAAAAAAATAAAATTATATATATATATATATATATATACACATACACGCACACACACATATCTATCTATCTATCTATCTATCTATCTATCCATACATAAATACATACATACAATAATCAGATCATCTCTCAAATGACCATGCTATTCAATGGATGTATAGGTTTTTTTTTAGAATTTTTTTTTTTTCCAAACTGGTGGCATCACAAAAGTTCTATTTCCTTGTACTAAGTGGATTGAAAGTGTCTGTATGGATAAAAAGAATATTTGTAGTTATTTCTATATAATTACACCTTGGGGACGTCCCTTATTATGCTACTTTGGGCCTAGCACACAAAGCAGAAGAGGTGAACGCACAAAGCTATCAAATGTGGAGCTTTAGGGTCTATTTCCTTACTGGAATGAGATGAAAAAATTCAAAGAAACACAATCATTGAGAGTTTTCAAAGTCATAAGTACAGCTTGATTTTACAAAGGCAAAGTCAGAAGCACGGGGGAGTAATTCTTTCCAATATTTTTTCTTTTGGCTTATTGCATAAGTAATTTTACTCTTACAATCGGCTTCATTATGAAATCAGTAATATGGACATCTAGAGAGTAACGGAAGAGCACAGTGTCTTTCAAGTAAAGACTATACAATTGTAAGGCTCAAGAGTGCCGAAAAGTAGGTTAAGCAGACACAGCAGCCAGTTCAGTGTGGACGGTTATTAAAATACAATGGTATAAAGTATAAAAGACTGAATAGTGTAATGAAGACCGCGCTAATGTTCCAAAAAAACGTAAAAGTCATTATCTTAAAATACAGTTTAAAGAGAATCTGTAACTAAGAAAAGTTAATAAAATAAACATATCACCCTGTCTGTAGCGCGCTCCTCTCCCCTTCTGCGTCATTTTCGCCGCTCCCCGACGCTATTTTGGCCATAAAATAACACTTTTATAAAGGGTTTTGTAAACAACCAATATGGCCGCCAAAACCGGAAGTACGTCGGGCAGAGCGTGTGCCCGCTTCCAGTCAGTGTGCACGAGAGCCGTGCACGAGAGGAGCGCAAGTCTGAGGATGCGCTGTAGGTCCTCTCGTGCTGGCTGAATCTTATCAGCCGATCAGCGTCTCAGAGCCAGAGCAGGCTGCAATACGCAGAGACAGAGCATTCATTCTCTGCACAGCACAAGTATTGCAGCCGGAGACTATGATAGGCAAGTTTATAATTTTATTATTTCTAATTTCTATAAGTATTTCATTATTTTTTATGGGCAAAAAATGTGGTTTTTTTGTTGGCCAAATTTTTTATTGTACAGTACATGTATATATTCATATGAGTACCATATATATATATATATATATATATATATATATATATATATATATATATATATATATATATATATATATATATATATATATATATACACACACACATATACATATATATATATATATATATATATATATATATATATATATATATATATATATATATATATATACATACACATACAGGATCTTCTCAAAAAATTAGCATATTGTGATAAAGTTCATTATTTACTGTAATGTACTGATAAACATAAGACTTTCATATATTTTAGATTCAAATACAAACAACTGAAGTAGTTCAAGCCTTTTATTGTTTTAATACTGATGATTTTGGCATACAGCTCATGAAAACCCAAATTTCCTTTCTCAAAAAATTAGCATATTTCATCCGACCAATAAAAGAAAAGTGTTTTTAAAACAAAAAAAGTCAACCTACAAATAATTATGTTCAGTTATGCACTCAATACTTGGTCGGGAATCCTTTTGCAGAAATGACTGCTTCAATGCGGCGTGACATGGAGGCAATCAGCCTGTGGCATTGCTCAGGTGTTATGGAGGCCCAGGATGCTTCGATAGCGGCCTTAAGCTCATCCAGAGTGTTGGCTCTTGCGTCTCTCAACTTTCCCTTCACAATATCCCACAGATTCTCTATGGGGTTCAGGTCAGGAGAGTTGGCAGGCCAATTGAGCACAGTAATACCATGGTCAGTAAACCATTTACCAGTGGTTTTGGCACTGTGAGCAGGTGCCAGATCGTGCTGAAAAATGAAATCTTCATCTCCATAAAGCTTTTCAGCAGATGGAAGCATGAACCCACTTTTGAACCAGAAACAGCGGCAGAAGCGCCTGACCTGGGCTACAGAGAAGCAGCACTAGACTGTTGCTCAGTGGTCCAAAGTACTTTTTTCGGATGAAAGCAACTTTTACATGTCATTCGGAAATCAAGGTGCCAGAGTCTGGAGGGGAGAGGGAAATGCCAAAATGCCTGAAGTCCAGTGTCAAGTACCCACAGTCAGTAATGGTCTGGGGTGCCATGTCAGCTGCTGGTGTTGGTCCACTGTGTTTTATCAAGGGCATGGTCAATGCAACTAGCTATCAGGAGATTTTGGAGCACTTCATGCTTCCATCTGCTGAAAAGCTTTGTGGAGATGTAGATTTCATTTTCCAGCACGACCTGGCACCTGCTCACAGTGCCAATACCACTGGTAAATGGTTTACTGACCATGGTATTACTGTGCTCAATTGGCCTGCCATCTCTCCTGACCTGAACCCCATAGAGAATCTGTGGGATATTGTGAAGAGAAAGTTGAGAGACGCAAGACCCAACACTCTGGATGAGCTTAAGGCCGCTATCGAAGCATCCTGGGCCTCCATAACACCTGAGCAGTGCCACAGGCTGATTGCCTCCATGCCACGCCGCATTGAAGCAGTAATTTCTGCAAAAGGATTCCCGACCAAGTATTGCAGGCATAACTGGACATAATTATTTGAAGGTTGACTTTTTTTGTTTTAAAAACATTTTTCTTTTATTGGTCCGATGAAATATGCTAATTTTTTGAGATAGGAAATTTGGGTTTTCATGAGCTGTATGCCAAAATCATCAATATTAAAACAATAAAAGGCTTGAACTACTTCAGTTGTGTGTATTTGAATCTAAAATATATGAAAGTCTAATGTTTATCAGTACAGTACAGAAAATAATGAACTTTATCACAATATGCTAATTTTTTGAGAAGATCCTGTATATATATATATATATATATATATATATATATATATATATATATATATATATATATATATATATATATATATATATAATCAGCTCTCTTCCTGGTCATGGAGGGGGGCCTGCCTAACAGATACACATCACTGAAGAGTCAGCCCCTTCCAGAGACAGGGCAACAAGTCAGACAGAAGATCGATAAGTTGATTTATTACACTGACTCTGCAACTAAAAAGGGCTGCAGTAAGCAAAAAAAATCACATTAGATGAGGTTCAGGAACCTGTAGGATACAATAAATACGGCTGAAAATTTTGTTACAGAGTCTCTTTAATGGAAGAGGAAAGGGGGGAGTAAAAAGGAAACGTTGAACTACAGTTAAAGAGGAACTCCAGTGAAAATAATGTAATAAAAAAAAGTTCTTTATTTTTTACAATAATTATGTATAAATGATTTAGTCAGCGTTTGCCCATTGTAAATTCTTTCCTCTCCCTGATTTACATTCCTACATTTATCCCATGGTGACATTTTTACTGCTGGCAGGTGATGTAAGTAGAAGGAAATGCTGCTTGCTTTTTTGGCAGTTGGAAAAAGCTGTAAACTTCTGTTATTTCCCACAATGCAACAAGGCTCCCACAGAGTGATGTCAAGACCTCAGTACTGACATTTGTAGGAGGGGTTGCACCACAAGATTAGCCATACAGAGCTACCTGATGATCCGTTTGAGAAAAGGAATAGATTTCTGATTGGGATGAAGTTCAATTCTTGCTCACAGCTTCTCTTTAAGCAGGCCATTTCTCTCTTTTTTTATTAGAACGTTTTCAGTTAAGTTCTTCCAAACCTAAAACCTCCTGGGCAGGGATGGGCTCACGAATAATTACGAGTCCGTAAGAACTCAAATTTGTAATAAAAATAAGGCTTAAATGCCGCAGCTGTGCGGCTGGATGATAAGGTGTTATTTACCCACAATTCCGCCGTCCTGCCTGCACTTCAAAGAGCTTGAACATGTCCTATTGGACGCGTTGCAAGCCTCACTACGCGCACTTCCTCCTTCCAGCCAGAAGGAGGAAGTGCGCCGTGGTAAGGCTTGCAACGCATCCAATAGAATGTGTACAAGCTATATGGAGCATAGGCAGGATGGCGAATTTTGGGTAAATAACCCCTTTATCATCCAGCCGCACAGCTACAGGAATTAAGGCTCATTTTAATTACGAATTCAAGTTCTTACAGACTCGTGATTATTCGTGAGCCCATCCCTGCTTCTAGGTTCACATTCTCCAGACTGTAGTCCAGTGAGCAGCCTCCATCTATTCCCAGTGCTCATCTATATGTTCGTGGAAACGACTTTGGATCCCATGCAATTCCTTAACTTGCCAGCGATAAGCGCTGGCGAGTTCTTAAATTAGGGGATAGGACTGTTGCCTAATTCAATTTTTACTATAAACTGGTTGGGCAGAAAAGAAATAAGCTGTTTTCCCTATATGCACCTGCTCAGACCAGGAGAAGAAAAAAAAAAAAAAAGAAGAAAAGAAGTCTTTATTGCCCATCCGCTAGAAGCTAAAAGTTAGCATTTGAAAGCCTCCTTTACTGAGGAGACCCCAGATGTCTGTCTTTTAAAGTGAACTTGAAGCAAAAGATATATGGAGGCTTCCATATTTCTTTCTTTTAATAAATACTAGTTGCCTGGAAGTACTGCTAATCATTCTAGCAACAATGGTGTCTGAATCAGAAACCTGAAATAAGCATGCAGCTAATCTTGTCAGAAACACCTGATCTGCATGCTTGTTCACAATCTACAGCTAAGATCATCAGGAGAGCCAGGCAATTTGCATTGTTTACAATTAAATAAATATATCAGCCTCCATATGCCTCGCACTTCAGGTACCCTTTAACCACTTAGCCCTCCTTGTGGTATAAAAAAATCCGCCAGGAGGCAGCGCAGCAGTTTTTTTCAGTTTTCTTTTATATCATGTAGAGAGCCCAGGGATTTCCTGGAGGGCTTCCCCCGTCGCCATGGCGACGGGGCGGCATGACGTCACGACGTCATTGGGAGTCCCGAACCAACCCTCAGCGCTGCCTGGCACTGATTGGCCAGGCAGCACACGGGGTCTGGGGGGGCGCACGGCACGACGGATAGCGGTGATCGAGCGCGGGGCAGCGGCGATCGGGGTGCTGACGCAGCTAGCAAAGTGCTAGCTGTGTTCAGCAAAAAAAAAAAAATTAAACAAATCGGCCCAGCAGGGCCGGAGAAAACCTCCTGCGCTTACCGCCAAGGAGGTTAAGGACTGCAGTCATAAAAACCCTTAAAGCGGAATATAACCCTGCATTTCAACTTTGCTCTAAAACATTATTTACAGCATATTATATGCAAAAAGCATTTTTTTTTTTACTAGACCAGCATTGGAAGGGTTAAACACAGAGGTTTAAATTTCCGTGGCGAGATATGCAGAAGTTCAGATTGTTACATTCTATTTAGTTATATGTATCTATTGAGAAATGTTACACACTCTTTGGCTGTCCTCCAACTCCTTCTCAGTCAGAGAGATGAGTCACATTCAACACTTAGATACATTTATGTAAACAAAATGTATCTATGTCAGCTTTGGATGTGTCTGCAGAAATCTCCAGGAACTTTAAAGCACGGTGTAACCCTTCCAATGCTGGTCTAGTAAAAAAAAAAAAATGCTGGTTGCATATAATATACTGTAAATAATGTTTTAGAGCAAAGTTGAAATGCAGGGTTATATTCTGCTTTAAGGACCAGAGCCTTTTTTTCCATTCAGACCACTGCAGCTTTAACGGTTTATTGCTCGGTCATACAACCTACCACCTAAATGAATTTTACCTCCTTTTCTTGTCACTAATACAGCTTTCTTTTGGTGCTATTTGATTGCTGCTGCGATTTTTACTTTTTATTATATTCATCAAAAAAAAACATGAATTTTGTAAAAAAAAAAAATGCCTTTTTTTTTACTTTCTGTGCTGACATTTTTCAAATAAAGTAAAATTTCCTATACATTTGAGTGCGAAAGTTATTCTGCTACATGTCTTTGATAAAAAAAAAACAAAAAAAACAGTGTATATTTACTGGTTTGGGTAAAAGTTATAGCGTTTACAAACTATGGTGCAAAAAGTGAATTTTCCCATTTTGAAGCATCTCCGACTTTTCTGAGCACCTGTCATGTTTCATGAGGTGCTAAAATTCCAGGATAGTATAAATACCCCCCAAATGACCCCATTTTGGAAAGAAGACATCCCAAAATATTCACTGAGAGGCATGGTTAGTTCATAGACGATTTTATTTTTTGTCACAAGTTAGCGGAAAATGACACTTTGTGACAAAAAAAAGAAAAAAAAAAAGTTTCCATTTCTTCTAACTTGCGTAAAAAAAAAAAATGAAATCTGCCACGGACTCACTATGCTCCTCTCTGAATACCTTGAAGTGTCTACTTTCCAAAATGGGGTCATTTGTGGGGTGTGTTTACTGTCCTGGCATTTTGGGAGGTGCTAAATTGTAAGCACCCCTGTAAAGCCTAAAGGTGCTCATTGGACTTAGGGCCCCTTAGCACAGTTAGGCTGCAAAAAAAAGTGCCACACACGTGGTATTGCCGTACTCAGGAAAAGTAGTATAATGTGTTTTGGGGTGTATTTTTACACATAGCCATGCTGGGTGGGAGAAATATCTCTGTAAATGACAATTTTTTGATTTTTTTTTTTTTTTACACACAATTGTCCATTTACAGAGATATTTCTCCCACTCAGCATGGGTATGTGTAAAAATACACCCCGAAACACATTATACTACTTCTCTTGAGTACGGCGATACCACGTGTGGCACTTTTTTGCACCCTAACTGCGCTAAGGGGCCCAAAGTCCAATGAGTACCTTTAGGATTTCACAGGTCATTTTGCGATATTTGGTTTCAAGACTACTCCTCACGGTTTAGGGCCCCTAAAATGCCAGGGCAGTATAGGAACCCCACAAATGACCCCATTTTAGAAAGAAGACACCCAAAGGTATTCCGTTAGGAGTATGGTGAGTTCATAGAAGATTTTATTTTTGTCACAAGTTAGCGGAAATTGACACTTTGTGAAAAAACACCCAATACAAATCAATTTCCGCTAACTTGTGACAAAAAATAAAATCTTCTATGAAATCGTCATACACCTAACAGAATACCTTGGGGTGTCGTCTTTCTAAAATGGGGTCACTTGTGGGGTTCCTATACTGCACTGGCATTTTAGGGGCCCTAAACCGTGAGGAGTAGTCTTGAACCCAAATGTCGCAAAATTACCTGTGAAATCCTAAAGGTACTCATTGGACTTTGGGCCCCTTAGCGCAGTTAGGCTGCAAAAAGTGCCACACATGTGGTACTGCCGTGCTCAGAAGAAGTAGTATAATGTGTTTTGTGGTGTATTTTTACATATACCCATGCTGGGTGGGAGAAATATCTCTGTAAATGACAAATTTTAGATTTATTTTACACACAATTGTCCATTTACAGAGAGATTTCTCCCACCCAGCATGGTATGTGTAAAAATACACCCCAAAACACATTATACTACTTCTCCTGAGTACGGCGATACAACATGTGTGACACTTTTTTGCAGCCTAGGTGCGCTAAGGGGCCCAACGTCCTATTCACAGGTCATTTTGAGGCATTTGTTTTCTAGACTACTCCTCGCGGTTTAGGGCCCCTAAAATGCCAGGGCAGTGTCCCCATTTGCCACAAGTGTCCCCATTTTAGAAAGAAGACACCCAAAGGTATTCCGTTAGGTGTATGGTGAGTTCATAGAAGATCTTATTTTTTGTCACAAGTTACTGAAAAATGAAACTTTGTGAAAAAACAATAAAAATCAATTTACGCTAACTTTTGACAAAAAATAAAATCTTCTATGAACGCTTCATACACCTAATACCTTGGGGTGTCTTTTTTCTTAAAAGGGGTCACTTGTGGAGTTCCTAAACTGCTCTGGCATTTTACGGGCCTGAAACCGTGAGTAGTCTGGAAACCAAATGTCTCAAAATGACTGTTCAGGGGTATAAGCATCTGCAAATTTTGATGGCAGGTGGTCTATGAGGGGGCGAATTTTGTGGAACCGGTCATAAGCAGGGTGGCCTCTTACATGACAGGTTGTATTGGGCCTGATCTGATGGATAGGAGTGCTAGGGGGGTGACAGGAGGTGATTGATGGGTGTCTCAGATGGTGATTAGAGGGGAAAATAGATGCAATCAATGCACTGGGGAGGTGATCGGAAGGGGGTCTGAGGGGGATCTGAGGGTTTGGCCGAGTGATCAGGAGCCCACACGGGGCAAATTAGGGCCTGATTTGATGGGTAGGTGTGCTAGGGGGTGACAGAAGGTGATTGATGGGTGTCTCAAGGTGTGATTAGTGGGGGGGAATAGATGCAAGCAATGCGCTGGTGAGGTGATCAGGGCTGGGGTCTGAGGGCGTTCTGAGGTTGTTTGCGCGTGATTGGGTGCCCTAGGGGCAGATAGGGGTCTAATCTGATGGGTAGCAGTGACAGGTGGTGATTGATGGGTAATTAGTGGGTGTTTAGAGGAGAAAACAGATGTAAACAGTGCACTTGGGAGGTGATCTGACGTTGGGTCTGCAGGCGATCTAATGGTGTGGGTGGGTGTTCAGATTGCCCGCAAGGGGCAGGTTAGGGGCTGATTGATGGGTGGCAGTGACAGGGGGTGATTGATAGGTGATTGACAGGTTATCAGTGGGTTATTACAGGGAAGAACAGATGTAAACAATGCACTGGTGAACTGGTGTAATTCTGTCTGGGGAACAGCTTCTGGTTTGGCGGTGTCCAGAGCTTTCTGCTATTGCCAGGCTGGAGATGCAGGGGGAAAGTGCTGCTGCTGTGATATCTGGCGCCCTCTTCACAGGGGTGCCCCAGCCCGAGTGCAAATGTCCCAGCCATTCATCTCTCACCCTGCATTTTGCCGCTGCTATTCCCTGCATTGTGCACCCACAGAGGAAAGCGGGCTGTTGCCCATAGCAACCAGTAGCTCGGCTGCCCCGGTGTGTGCCGCATGTTTCTGTGCAGCTGCATCTTCTGATTCTATTACGACATGATGGGGGGCGCCCAAATCAGTTACTTTGCTTAGGGCCCCATTTAGCCTTAAACCGGCTCTGGGTAAAGGAAGTCATTTTTGATGGGCGGTCCCATTGCACCACCGCATCCTACTGGGAACACACGCTGTCCCTTCATTCCAACGGGACACCCCATTGGTGCAGAGTATCAATCAATGAGAATCCTCTCTGAAAGGTGAAAAGTTTCCCTTCTCCTACAAAGCCCTTGTCTGCATCATGGACAAGGGGTTCATTACCACCTCTGGAGCCCAGGAGGAGGTTGGAGAAACATGGCGTGCCCCTCACTTGCCTCTGCTTCAGCCCCAGGCACTTGGAGCTCACCTGACCTCTGTCTGCTACGTGCCAGGTTCCCCTGGCACCATCGCCCCTTTTGGCTTGAGCCAAACTGCTGGACCCCACCAGGATACAGAACTATTCTAATAGCTCAAATTCAGTACGCTGGAGCCCCAGGAAAAGAATCTTCATAGCTCCTGCCAGGGCTCCCAATTGGTCCACTAGATAGACCAATGAGAATCCGTCCTAGATCCTTAGGAGGAGCTTGCAGAAAAAAGCCGCAGCACCTTTTCTATCTAGCTAGAGAAAGCGCAGTGGGCTTTTTCTGAAAAAAGGTGGGCGCACTGCACCAGAAGCCAGCAGACACGTGGCTCCGTGAAGGAGTCAGAAGAGAAAAAAAAGACCCGATAGCAGGTAGTTATACCTTTATATTAAAAGAGGAGTGATTGAATGTGTACGCTCTTACATATTCAGTCCAAATGGCTCTATGGAAAGTGACACATTTTCCCTTTTACTTATAATTGCCAGGCAAAAACAACTAATATTGTTTAAAACTTCTGGCAGAACATGTAATCACTCACCTGGATACGTTTTCTGAGAGGCTGTGCTCACTTGAAAACGATTCTGCGTTTTTCTCTGCATTCTCTTGACTTGCATTTATTTGTGGCTTCTTTTCCTTTACAGACTTCTTTTTCTCACTGTCACTGTCATCACTCCCTTCTCCCAAAATGTCATCAACCTAAAAAACACCCACAGAATATTAAAAAACATGTCTAAAATCTAATAAGATGTACAGAACAGCCAGTAAAGATACTGTGAATATTTGACCCGGAAATCAGAAGGTTAGCAAATTATTGTGTGCTTTAGTTCTTGTTTAAGGTGGCCACACCATACAATTTTTAAAATATCTGACATTTTTCTGATGGATTGTAACATTTCAAAAATATGACCAATGTACCACACACCTGTGTTAAATTTTTCCCCAATTCTGATAAAAATGACTGGAAACTGAGAAAATTGCTAGGGTGTGCATATTCATTAATTGACACTCTAACACACACCATACAATCTTTAGAAAAATTGAAGAAAAATTTCCAGCATTCCAGATCGATAAAACTCGAAAAAAACAAACCAGGAAATCCGATCGTATTTTTCAGTCGAATGAAGAAAAAAAAAAAAAAAACTTTCGATTTTTTCAGGAGATCCAATCATATTTATCAAATTGCCGTAAAATCGGATCATTTTATTGTATCGTGTGTGGCCACCTTTAGACAAAACGAGTTTCGAAAATCCAAGAATCTAGGTCCTTTGCCTTCCCCTCAGACGCTATAACAGCGATGAAACACAGGTGAATGAGCCCACCTTTCTAGCAGGTTTCTAGGAAAAGTGATTTGGTGAAAGGGCCTATTTCCACTAGCTGCGAATTGCAGACGTTTTCTGCAATCGATTTTGGATGCAATATCGCAGCCTACTGAAATCAACAGGCTGCATCCGAATTGTGTGCAGGGAAAAAAATGATGCATGCTACAGTTTTCTGCAGAATGCATCCAAATCATTATATCCGTGCATGGCATGGCAAAGAGATTCAGCTGCAGACTCGCAACAACATTGGTGCTGTGTCCGATTCAGGGTAGGAACACACTAGGCGGAATCGCATATGCGGGTTTATAAGTGATTCTGCCTAGTGTGTACCTACCCTCAGAAATGGATGCAGCAGCCCAGTGGAAATGTGCTCAAAGTCCCATAATCTGTGAAGCTCTACAGAATACAAGGTCTAGACTGACTTAAATGGAACCTAAAGTGAGATGTACATGAAGGCTGCCATATTTATTTCCTTTTAAGCAATACCAGTTGCTTGGCCATCCTGCTGATCCTCATCCTCAAATACTTTTAGCCATATCCCCTGAACAAACATGCAGCAGATCAGGAGTTTGACATGTCCTTCAAATCTGACAAGATTAGCTTCATGCTTGTTTCTGGTGTGATTCAGACACTACTGTAGCCAAATAGATCAGAAGGGCTGCCAGGTAATTGGTATTGTTTAAATGGAAATAAATATGACAGCCTCCATATACTTTTCGATGCAGGTTCCTTTTAACAGTCTCTAGACCAAGGATGTCAAACTCAAATACAAAGTGGGCCGAAATTGTACACCGGGACCTAGTCACGGGTCAACCTCAATGTCTAGTGGCCACCTTCCTCCCTTATAAAGTGCCCAGGTGTCTAATGGCCGCCGTGCCTCCCCTATACAATTCCCTGGTGTCTAGAGGCCCCCACCCTCCCTATACGGTTCCCCAGTGTTTAGGGCTTTCCCCCTACCTCCCCCATATGGATTCCCTGGTGTTCTAGGGCTTCACCTCCAATATAGCTTTCCTTGGTGGTCTTAAGTGGGCCAAACATAAAGCAAAGTAGGGAAAACACTTGAGGGCCAAATTGAATGGCTCTGAGGGACAGATTTGGCCCATGGGCCGGAGTTTGACATGTATGCTCTAGACAGTTTCGCTAACACTTTCTGTAATGAGATTTACACACCACAGAGATACCCTGAGGGGAAGCGGCAAATGCTTTTAAACAGAGATGTCATTTATATTTAAAGATTCAGATATTTTTCCATGTTTATGACTTATCAAACCTGTATGCAGCAAGTTGTTAGAAACTCCGCTGCAGAGCACAAAAATCATCTCAGCTGGGTTTGACAACTTGCAGATGTTGGCAGAAGATCACAGCATTTAATTTAGATAACATCAGAGTCTGTCTATCACATAACAATCTGCTGTACAGCAAGGGAACCTGATGGTTTACCACTTAGCTCTTGATACCAATTATGGGATAGAAGCTATTGGAGTGGCATAAACAGCAAAGAATAAGAATCTAACCTATTTGAAGGTGGAAAGAATTCCTCTTCTTTACTGTCTAATCTAAATTCCTTGTATTTTTACCCTTATAACAATCTGCAACATTAACCACCCTAGCGTTCAATTTTTGCCGCCATGCGTCCGCAGGAGGCAAATTTTTGTTTCAAATGTGTTTTATATGGTGTAACTAGCATTAGGCTAGCTACACGTGCCCCATGTCCCCCGGCACCGCTCTGATCCCCCCATCGCCGCTGGCCCTATTTATCTAGCCGCGATCCCGCGAGAACCGCAACTTCCCTGAACAGCTTCTGTTGTCGCTATGGCAACGATCTGACACGACGTCTGACCGTCATGCGCAGTCCCGATCCTCCCCATAGTAACGCCTGCAGGCTATTGGAGAGGTTGCGCCATTGCGGGTTCTGTGGGGGAGGTCATTGACGTCATGCGCAGTCCCGATCCTCCCCATAGCAACGCCTGGAGGCTATTATAGAGGCTGCGCCATCGCGGGTTCGGAGGGGGCGGTATGTATAAGGGCGGCGATCGAGGGGATCTGAGGCTGCCGGTGGCGATCGGGGGGCAGCATGTAGCTAGCCAAGTGCTAGCTACATGATCTGAGACAATTTTTATAAAAAAAAACCCACCCGGGGCCATGTGATCCCCTGCGGCGGTAGAGATTAGCTGAGCTCGTTCATACTGCTCAGGTGGTTTGACACCTGCAGTAAGAGAGATATGGAGGCTGACATTTATTTCCTTTTAAAAAATGCAAATAGCCTGGCAGTCCTGTCGATTGATCCTCTGCCTCTACTTTCAGCCATACTCCTTCCTCAATAAGCACTGCGGATCAGGTGCTCTGACTGAACGCTGACAAGATTAGCTTCATGCTTGTTTCAAGTGTGTGATTCAGATAGTCCTGCCCCCATATAAATCAGAAAGACTACCAGGCAACTGGCATGGTTTAAAAGGAAATAAATAAGAGAAGCTACCAAATGCCTCTCACTTCAGGTTCCCTTTATGAACGTGGACTGGAGATGAACTTTTTTTCAGGCACAGCATTTATCCTACTTTTGATGATTTTGCCTACATATGTGGTTGCTATTCAAGTTACAAAGGTGACCTTTAGTTATACACTTAACATGAGAAAAAAATACACCAAATTAAGTTCTTGCATTTTACATTTTGACACTATATGTAAAATAGGACTTAACCCCTCTTATGCACCAGTCAACCTGTTTAACATAACAATAAGCCACTTCCATTATTTAGTACATGAAAAATGCATCAAAAATGTGAACTATGCAGAGAATGGCACCATGCACAGGTAATGAATACATTATAGTTAAAAAGTAACTACAGATGCGAGATTACCATATTACAATTCATGTTGTAGAAAATCCTATAGCCTTTCTTTAAATGTAAATATAAAAACATAATAAGCTTAAGATGACAGAAAATAATTCCTATTTTTAGAATGCAATACATCTCACATCAACTGTGTAGAGAAATAGTATGATACAATCCTCTGGTAGTATGCATGTTCTAATTTAAAAGAAAATTGAAGTATTTAAAACTATTGTGAAAACAAATGTATTATTCAAATGGTAAAAACCAAAACCAATGCCAGGAAAAAAAAATGTTATGGTGTTTAAAGGGGACAGAACAGATTATGAACGGCTACTGTGTTACTGCTGTATCCCTAGTTGAGAAGGCTGCCTAAGTTCATCCCTGAAATATTTGTGGCTTTTATTCAAATCCTGGTGACCCTGGAAAAAGGGAAATGAATTCTAACTCTGCTAGAAGTCTATGGTAGCTCTTGCCATTTCTTATATCAAAGTACATGAATTTACCATTAGAAGGATGCTGCACAATTAGATGTACAGATGAGGTGTAAGAGAAGGAAAAACGATGCTAAGATCAGGGCATTACGAAAGGGTCTTAAAAGGCACCTGAACTGACAAATGACATGATCAGATAAACAGGTTTATGAACAGTGTCCAGCCTATATTCAACTTGTAGGAAAAAAAGAAGGGGAAACCGCTCACTACACTTGCAGGGCAGTGCCAGGACGGCCACTCCAGAATCAGGTATATAACGAAAGGATGTCCGCACAATGCCCCTAAGATCAAGTTTCTTTATTCATGGACGTGTCCAAAAAGTCATCACATAACACCAGCTGACATGTTTCGGACCTAGTGGTCCTTAACCTCCTGAGCGGTGCCGCTCAGGCCCTGCTGGGCCGATTTTTATCAAATAAAAAGCAGCACACGCAGCCGGCACTTTGCCAGCCGCGTGTGCTGCCTGATCTCCGCCGCTCTGCGGCGATCCGCCGCGAGCAGCGGCGAAAGAGGGTCCCCCCAGCCGCCCGAGCCCTGCGCAGCCGGACCAATCAGTTCCGGCCAGCGCTAAGGGCTGGATCGGAGGCGGCTGACGTCCATGACGTCACTCCGCTCGTCGCCATGGCGACGAGAAAAGCAAAACAAAGGGCCGCTCATCGCGGCCCTTCTTGTTACTTCTGATCGCCTGAGGCGATCAGAAATATGCAACAGGAGCGCCCTCTAGTGGGCTTTCATGCAGCCAACTTTCAGTTGGCTGCATGAAATAGATTTTTTTTATTAAAAAAAACCCTCCCGCAGCCGCCCTGGCGATCTCAATAGAACGCCGGGGAGGTTAATCATAGCTAGAGTTGATACAACACAAAAGGCCCCTATATACCCTCCTCCTGTGGAGTGGGTGGTTCCCAAAAACTAAGGACACACCCATATCTCCACATACAGGAAGGGATATTCACAATGCAAGATAGCCAACATAAATGTTGGCAGTTATTATATAAATGCATATTTTGTCACAAAGAGGCCATTTAAAATGAATACCATGAAGGGTTCCAACCTACCCTAATGTAGCAATCCTACACATCAAATATAAACAATTGTAAATAAAAAAAACTCGTGTATATGAAAACATAAGAGCAGCATGAGTAGCAAAACCGGGTATCATGTTAATAAAGCCAGGTCCCAGCGGGAGTTCAAAACCTTAGGGCCCATTCACACTTGCTGATCACAAATTGCTAGCGATTTTTCTTGCCTTTTGCTCTGGCGTTTTTTGGCGATTAATGCCAAAAATCGCCATTCACACTTGGAGCGATTTTCCGTGATCGTGATTAGCGTTTCTGTAGCACTAAACGCCATCACCGGAAAATCGCCTGAAAATGGTGCAGGATACACTTTTTTTGAACGATTTGTGTTAATCGCAGATCGCCCAAGTGAGAACGGGCCCATAGGTTTCTATTGCACTAGCGCTTTCAAAAGTGCTAACGCTTGAGCGTTTTGCCGACATCGCCGGCAAAACACCTAGGGAGTCTCATATCCAGCCTGAATATCCACAGTGCCTCGCGGCTCATAAGCCGTTTAGTTGTATCGCCTCCTTTCTGGGCAGGCGGGACCCTCTCCAACCCATGAAAGGAAAAAGAGGACATGTCACCTTGATGTACCTGGCGAAAATGTCTCGCCACGTTGGAAATATTAGTGCTGAGCCAACCCGGACCACAATAATGTTCCCCTATTCTGGCGCGTAAAGGTCTTGTGGTGCAGCCCACATACTGTAGGGTATAATTGCAACAGGTAATGAGGTATACTACACTTGACGTCCCACAATTAATAAATTGCTAATGGGGAAACTACATCAGTTTGAGGCCGACGTGGCCACCCGGGTTCGTGTATGTACCCTACAATAGTGACATGTCCTCACGCCACATCCGTATGAGCACTGCAAATTCAACCAGGTGGATGACCTGGTTCGGGATTCATACAGACTAGGAGGCCGTGATCGTGCCAAAGTTGGAGCCTGCCTACTTGCAAAGCGTACCCCTTGCTGTAGAATACTGCGCAAATCCTCGTTGCCTTCTAAAACCGGGAGGTACTTTTTAAGAATGGAGACAATCTTGTTAAATTCGACACTATAAGTTGTTACAAACATGGGTTTAGGGGCATTGGTGTCCATATCCCTATAGTTCTAAGCAGTTGGTCCCTACTTTTAGAATTAGCCCTAATTCTTCCCCTCCTAACCATCCAATCGGGATACCCCTTGTCCTTTAGTCTGGTTTCCACTTTCTCAAATTCCTCCCCGAGCCAAGCTGTTTCCAAGCAATTACGGCGAGCCCTGGTGAACTCACCAACAGGGACCCCCCGTATAGTATGCTTCGGATGACAGCTGGTTGCTCGGAGGGTGGTGGTACAACTACAAGGCTTACAAAAAGTCCTTGAGCGCACCTTCCCTTGAATGGGATCACCTACTAAGGTGACATTCAAATAGTCAATGGAGCTCGCCCCCCAATTGGAGGTAAACTGCAAATTGAAAGTGTTAGTGTTTAAATCACTCATAAATAGAGGAATGTTCTCAGGTCTTCCCTTCCATACCAAGAGAAGGTCGTCAATGTAACATCCCCCAGACGGCAGCTCCCACCCCCAAAGATGTGGCACTCCCCCCACCACTCCATATAGAGGTTGGCCAGAGACGGAGAAAACTTCGCCCCCATGGAGGCGCCACAGCTCTGGAGGTAGAAGCCGCCGTCAAACATGAAATACTTGCGGGTCAGGAGGTACTTGACGGCCAGACTAAGGTTCTAAGATCCTCAGGGTAAGCAGAGTATTTTTCAAGATGGCATTCAATCGCCTTGATGGCCAAATTGTGGGGGTACGCATGAATACAATGCTTTGACATCAATGGTTACCCACACATAATGCTCTTTCTAAGAGAAACCCTCCAAACTTGCAAAAAGGTGTTTAGTATCCCTAATAAACCCTGAAAGCCTTGTAACAAGTGGCGCTCCCCCAGAGAGCCAATCCTGGCCACAATGGGCCTGCCCTCCGGAGGGACGCCTGGCTTGTGGATCTTAGGAAAATGATGGAAGATGGGGGTAACAGGATGAGTTACCCCCAAATAAACAATTTCTAGTCCAAGACCCCCAGGTCACGACCAAAGGAAATCAAGTCAAAGAGCTCCCTCAGAAAAGGTTTTCATGGGATCCCACCGCCCGCCTTTGGTAGACCGCAGGGTCCCCCAGTTGTCTTAGAGCTTCTATTCTATAATTGTTGCTATCAAAAATGACAACAGGCCCCCCTTTATCCGCATTGCGGATGACAATATTACAACTAAACGGCTTATGAGCCGCGAGGCATTGTGGATTTTCAGGCTGGGTACGAGACTTCCTAAGGGTTTGAACTCCCGCTGGGACCTGGCTTTATTAACATGATACCCGGTTTTGCTACTCATGCTGCTCTTATGTTTTTATATACACAAGTTTTTTATATACAATTGTTTATATTTGATGTGTAGGATTGCAACATTAGGGTAGGTTGGAATCCTTTATGGTATGCATTTTAAATGGCCTCTTTGTGACAAAATATGCATTTATATAATAACTGCCAACATTTATGTTGGCTATCTTGCATTGTGAATATCCCTTCCTGTATGTGGAGATATGGGTGTGTCCTTGGTTTTTGGGAACCACCCACTCCACAGGAGGAGGGTATATAGGGGCCTTATGTGTTGTATCAACTCTAGCTATGATTAAGGACCACTAGGTCCGAAACATGTCAGCTGGTGTTATGTGATGAAACTTGATCTTAGGGGCATTGTGCGGACATCCTTTCGTTATATACCTATATACATCTAGGCTGTGCTCCTTTTTTCTTTCTCACTGTAAGGGTTTAGAATGCAGGTATGCTAGAACTATGGCATAACTCTCTGAGTGCAAGGAATATATAAAAGTGTAAATAGACCAAAATGAGAGTTGTGGAACATTAAAAGACTGTTCAATTCAACTGAGGAAATACAAACATACAAGTTTAAATGTAAAATAAAACAGTGGGATTCTAGAAAATTTCGATTTAGGAGTTTGACTATAGATACAATTTGTTACCATATGAATTTGTTTTCAGTTCAGGTCTGCGTTAATAAACACCTATGCAGAGCCCAGGTCTTCTGGTGAGTTGAGGCGAAGAGATAACTTACACACATTTTCACGTTTTTTGGATGCTAGAAGAAGACAGTCACTCGACCACTCTTGGCTGGGTAAGTACAAGAGTTGTGGCTAATCATGTCTCACTCTATGCCCGTATTCCTGCAAACTACAGGCTTGCAACAGATACTTAAAATGTTGAGGTTTCAGAACTGAGTGTGTGTCTAACCTTATCTAACTAAGCATTTAAAAAAAATGAGGAGGAGGGCCTCCACACAAGGGGTCTCTCAGCCCATGTAATCAATGGAAAGGTCAGGTTTTGATGGTACTCTTGCTTTGCAGATCAGAGCCTAGGAGGTTCACCATCAGATTAAACTATGAATGTCATAAATATACAAGGAGAAGTTGATGGTACTGGAATGTCTAGTCTAATCCCAGATCTAAATCAAATCAAGATGCTGTGGGAGACTGTCTGAACCCCTAGAATATCACATTGCTGGAAAAATTATTTATGGAGGAGTGGGAAAAACAAATCTCCCAATTAATGATGGCTTGACTTTATATTACTAGCAAAGATAAAAACAAGGAAAATAAACCTGATCTGCACAGGTTTGCAACTGTGATGTATGAAAACTTGCTAGGACCTTACAGTTTGAGCAGATAATTTTTTGGCACACTTAGATATGAAAACACTTTTTCTACAAATAAGTTCTTCAAGCATTCACATTTTATAACATATTAATCACTGACTTGCTAGAGTAAATCAAATGCTATTTATAGCACTTTTAAAGAAAAATTGCTATAGACTGAGATGTAGGCAGTGAAAATCAAGTTACCAAATGACACGGTGGGAGAAGAATGGCAGCAAGAAGAAAGCAGCATAAAAGCCATTAATTATTGTGAAAGCATAAAAAGATACTGTAAAACAATTTCAATAACAAGGTTATGTTTTAAAATGAAACATGCTGTTTGCCGGTTATTTCGCTATTTTTAGGCTCTGTACAAATGTAGGCGCTCAAAAGCGCCACCACAGGGTACATAAGTAGCTCTCATTATTACCCACTTGATGCGTGGACAAATGTTCTGTGCTGCACACCCAGAGCAGATTGCGTCCCGCTGTGTTCTCTTTGTGTAGAAACACATAGGTGAACTGTCAAGGCAAGCACAGCAAAGTACCCGGAAATCATAAGGTGAGACATTATGCCCAAAGGACTCTGCTTTCTAAATGACACAAGTAGGAGAACATTAAATGTTGAAGGCTAATTGCACAAAATCATAGGCATAAGCACAACAATTTTTTCCTTTCATTCGCCAAACAATGACGTACTTAGGAGTATAACTGGCATTTTCAGCAGCTTTCACATTATAAAGTTCCGGAATTACAGAGCCTGTGTATTTCTGTCACTCAGCAGCAGAAAATCTACTGATTTTTATAGAATTACAGTGTACAGACGTAAGAAACTTTTGCCCATTACAGAGATTGCCACATTCATATATTCCACAGAGGAAAAAAAAGAATGGATCAGCTACTGTCATCTTAAACCTAAAAGATACTGTTCAATATTCAAAGAACACAGAAAGATATTTATCAAAACAAGAAAGCAAGCAAAGAAAATAAAGAGTTAAATTAGTGCATTTGTAGAGCAATTGTGCAGCTGCTCATAGCGACCAATTAAATGGCTTGATCTGTGGCAGTTTTCCTTGCATTTGATTTGATACATTTTCCACACTAAGGGCCATATTCTATTCAAGGTGATAAGTAGCTTGCAGATGCGAGCTACTTATCACCTTGCCATTGCGCGAGGATTACCGGCAAATCCTATTGCCCATATCCTTCGCGCGATGGCTGATCGTTAGGGAGCATTACTCAGGCGAAAGCCTGAGCGATGCTCCCTTTTACCGAGCGATGGGGAGTGAGGTTTACGCTGTGGTGCTGTCCATCAGCACCACGGCCTCACTCCCCACACATGCGCACTCGCCCGGCTAACATCCACCGCAGCATCTGGGGGTCTCCTTTAATAAGGAGACCCCCAGAGCTCCCCGTCGGGTCGCCGCACAGTTTAGAAGCCCCAGCGCAGCTCTGCACCGGCACCCCTGTTGGCATACATACCGCCGCAGATCATCCGCCGCCTCTCGCCGCAAAATCCGTCGCGTAATTACAGTGTATCTAACACTGTAATTACTGTCCGCATAGAAGGAGCCCGGGCAAAGCATCTTTGAATCTGCAGCCTGGGCTCCCCATTGGTCCGCTGTCTGAGCCATATTGGTTCAGACAGCGGACCAATGGGGAGCCCAGGCTGCAGATTCAAAGATGCTTTGCCCGGGCTCCTTCTATGCGGACAGTAATTACAGTGTTAGATACACTGTAATTACGCGACGGATTTTGCGGCGAGAGGCGGCGGATGATCTGCGGCGGTATGTATGCCAACAGGGGTGCCGGTGCAGAGCTGCGCTGGGGCTTCTAAACTGTGCGGCGACCCGACGGGGAGCTCTGGGGGTCTCCGTATTAAAGGAGACCCCCATATGCTGCGGCGACGACGTGCGTTAGCTAGTTTAGACCTGCTTTTTGCCGGTCTAAGCTAACGCTCATGTCTGCCGGGAAGCATCGCTTCCCGGAGACATGATAAGGGTAATTGGATTCGGTGTTAAGAACTCGCTGGGTGATTATATCGCCCAAGCGAGTTCTTTTCCGCCTGGGGGGGTCTAAAGTTTAATTAGATTAGGCGATGCCCCCATCGCCTAAGTTAAGAACTTGCCAGTGCTTAGCGCTGGCGAGTTCAGCAATAGAATATGGCCCTAAGTTCTTTCTGGTGGATCTGTAGATGTCTCTACTAAAACTAAATTACAGACACTAGATAAATGTGGTTATAAACATTCATCTCTGTACAGTAGGACAAAAAAAATGACTGTTTACAGATGAGGTATGGAGCTGCATACAAGAACATGTCCTGGCATTCCTGTGGGAGACAATACAACAGCCACATGTGCTCTACTCCTCGCTGCAACCACAGGAGGGTCTGGGGCTGCACCCTACGCACTGTATGTGCTGCCCCAGGATCAGTCGCATAATAAAAGGTCAGATGCAGCCTAAGGGCCCTTTCACATCAAATATATTTCAATCCAACACAACAGAATTGCAAAACTTTTTCACAAACTCAATGTATGCTGTAGGATTATAGGAATCATGGCAACTATTTCACTCCACTGCGCCTCTATACTAATTGAAATGCAGACCGTGAATCTGCTGCATTTATCTAGCACTTGAATTTGGAATTTGAGAAAACAAATTGCAAACACAAAACAAATACTGTCCTGGCCAGGAATCAAACCTGAGACTTTAGCAATGCTATGTGAAAGTACTAGCCATCAAGCCTCCCACTTTAATGACACCAGGGTTTTGTGCAATGCCCCAAAATCGCATTCTTTGAATGAAATCGCTCTGAAAAATTGTGATTTCGGAAAATCGTAATCGGTCCTGTGAAATCCATGCCATGGGCTTGTATTGGCAAAATGCTTTTAGAATCACCCGTGATTCTTAGAAAGCGGGAATCGCTCTAGTGGGCCCCAGGCCTTACTGAGAAGCTTGGAAACGACTGTGTATTCTCTCTCTAGTAATGGGTAACCGTATATGCACTTCCACTGGCTGCTCTGTGCAGCCTGCGGCTTCGTCTCCTGGTGCTGCTGACATGGGGCTGCAGCAGCCCCTCTTCACTCACTGCCGCTACATAAAAAGGCTTTTTCAGGACTTGGTCAACTGGATCTTGCCATTTTGTGTTCTGGCAAGCCAAGGTCCTAAAATGTAAGTTGCGCTTACCTGAGCAAAATTTATGCGTGCTCTAACACCAAGTTAGAGCACCAAGGTCCTAAAATGTAAGTTTGCGTACAAGTTTCTTTGAACAATGGCCCAAAGAAGCAAAACAAAGATGGGAATTATTGTGGCTCAACATAAGGATGACAAATAAGATGGCTGGACAGCAGCAAATAACATGGCAAATTTTCACAAGAAACAGGCAATTAAGAGTCCAACTGATCACACCAACAAGCATTACTGCATCTTGGAAGGACCACACAGAGATTTACTAGGATGCTGAAAATTAAATTGCATTATTGTTTCTATGATGAACAGAGAATTTAAAGGACAACAGAAGTGAGAGGAATATGGAAGCTGCCATTTTTATTTCCTTTTTAGCAATAGCAGTTGCCTGGCTGTCCTGCTGATCCTCTGCCTCTAATACTTTAACCATTGACACTGAACAAGCATGCAGCAGATTAGGTGTTTCTGACATTACTGTCAGACTTGACAAGATTAGCTGCATGCTTGTTTCTCCTGTTTTTCAGACACTTCTACCGCCAAATAGTTCAGCAGGGCTGACAGGGAACTGGTATTGTTTAGCAGGAAATAAATATGGCAGCCTCCATATTCTTCTCATTACAGTTGTCCTTTAAAGAGGAAACCCCTCCCACAGTGTGATGTCATGACCATGGTCCTGACAGTTTGCCGTCTGTGAACCTCGTTGCATTGTGTGAAATAACGTCTTTTTGCAACTGGCAATCAAGCAATATCTCCCTTGATGCACGATATCTCAGTAAGCAAGAAAAGACACAGAACATTTATATTGCGCTTCTCTCCTGGCGGACTCAAAGTGCCAGAGCTGTAACCACCAGAGCACACTCTATAGGCAGTAGCAGTTTTAGGGAGTCTTGCCCACGGTCACTTCACTAAATAGGTGCTGGCTTACTGAACAAGCAGAGTCGAGATTCAAACTTTGGTCTCCTGTGTCAGGGGCAAAGCCCTTAAACCAGTCCACTATCCACTAAGCAAATATTCTGTACAGATCACCTGGCAGAACAAAAAAGAGGTCACCACCAGTGATACATTTCAGAATGTAAAGGAGAGAGAGGACAGATTTTACAATAGGCAAACATTGACTAAATTATCTATAAATTAATATTGTAAAAAATATGCAATGTTATTCATAATGTTATTTTCACTACAGTTCCTCTTTAAGTGCACTGCATATACTTGCTTCAGCCTCTAGAGATCTGTAAAACTAGCAAAGAATGCATATTAACCACCTTAGCGGTATGGACGAGCTCAGCTCGTCCATTACCGCCAGAGGGTGCCGCTCAGGCCCTGCTGGGCCGATTTTGATCAAATAAAGAGCAGCACACGCAGCCGGCACTTTGCCAGCCGCGTGTGCTGCCCGATCGCCGCCGCTCTGCGGCGATCCGCCGCGAGCAGCGGCGAAAGAGGGTCCCCCCAGCCGCCTGAGCCCTGCGCAGCCGGAACAAATAGTTCCGGCCAGCGCTAAGGGCTAGATCGGAGGCGGCAGACGTCAGGACGTCGGCTGACGTCACTCCGCTCGTCGCCATGGCGACGTAGTAAACAAAACACGGAAGGCCGCTCATTGCGGCCTTCCGTGTTACTTTTGGCCGCCGGAGGCGATCAGAAGAACGCCTCCGGAGCGCCATCTAGTGGGCTTTCATGCAGCCAACTTTCAGTTGGCTGCATGAAATAGTTTTTTTTTAATTTAAAAAAAACCCTCATGCAGCTGCCCTGGCGATCTTAATAGAACGCCAGGGTGGTTAAACTAGATTACTCAGTGTATGTCCAAATGACCAACTTGATGTGCAGCAGCACCAATATGGCTAAAAAACACAGTGTTCATACTAGCTGTATAAAAAAAGGTAAAGAGCCAAAAGCAATTTGAAGTAAACTTCCAGTTATAGCGGTAATTAGGAAGATTCTGTCCAGCAAGAGGGTAATATGATGTACAGTACACAGCTACACGCAATGCTTTCTAGCAGTTTCAATCCTTGAATGACCCTCAATGTTTGCAGCCCATGAAGCTGATTGCTGCCATCTCATTGTGCTGTCAGTGCAGAAAACTCAATAGCCTCCATTTCAGGACACTACTCCTTTTAATCCAATACAAAGTAGAGTAGTGTCCAAAAGCAGCAATTAAAGTTACACAGCTGGAAGCCAGGCATGAGAAGCCATTGAGGGTCTTGCAACCATTGGACTGCCAGTGAGGAGGCAAGTACTGTATACACTATTTTATCTCTATGCATGCTTTTGGCCTCACCTGTTCCTAAATAGTATACTTCAATGTAGCTCTCATTCCACATATAAAACAGAAACTAATCTGTATTCTACAAAAAATGTAATCCTGCATGCACATTATTCTAGACATAGTTACGGCAGTACTGAATGAGTAGAAAATATCCATGCTAAAAATAAATGTCCCATTTTGAGAAGGCTGACAGATGTCCCTAGATCTTTGATGTTCACATTTTCAAATGCAAATTTTAGGCAATGCCACTATCTCAAGGGTGACAGTGGAAGCTCAAGTACCATTTTGGATTAAACTACATTAATTTTTCAGAAAGAAGTTTTGCTTTCTTTAAGTCAAAATACATGGTTCAGTGATTTGTGTAATGGTAGGATATCAATAATGGATAAACCAAGGACTCTGACAGGTTTACAAAATAAATCCACAAATTAAAATTACACATCAGTAGCAAAAATGCAGCTAAAAGACTTGTATCAAAGTGTATGTGAACTCTAGAGTCCCTGTTATTTTAAAAGTCAAACCGTATATGGATGATCTTCTCTGAAGCATGATTGGCTGATATCTGAAGAATGGAGCTTCATGGCAACAAAGTTACAGCATGCCTGAAGTGAGAGCGACATGGAGGCTGACATTTATTTCCTTTTAGACAACCAGTTGCCTGGAGTTCTGCTGATGTTTCTGCCATCAACTGTATCTGAATCCCACACCTGAAACAGGCATGTGGCTAATCCAGTCAGAAAATCTGATCTGCATGCTTGTTCAGGGCCTATGGCTAAAAGGAATAGGGTTCATATTTCCACTAGTGATGAATTCAGCACGAATCTGCAGAGTTTTCAGGCAGACGTAAAGGGTGGGGAAACGCTGCCCACAGTGGTAGAGCAGTGGTAGAGCATTGGCACTGTGTCTGGGTGACAAGCTGGGGGCTAACCAGTGAGCCTGCAGTGGAGTTGCCAATAGTATGCTCTGACCTAGTGTAGTACATTGCCTATAGACTTGCAGTTTTATGCAGCACACAGCTGAATCACTATATGGCATAGGAAGCGATTCAGCGAACGAGAGCCGTGGCAGAATTGGAAATGGCTGCGGCTCCCAGTGGAAGCCGGCCCTTAAAGGAAGAGGATCAGCAAGAAAGCCAAGGAAGGAAACGAACCGGTCCGCCTTTATATTGCTCTCACTTCAGATGTGCTTTAACCTCCCTAGCAGTATTGACGGTTATACACGTCCATACAAAACATGCTGTGAACAGTATTGACGTACATACACATTAATACTCTCCTGCACTGTATACTAGACTCTTGCTTGACACATTTTGGCAAGTTACAGGGAAAATTAAAAGGTTATGAAAATTAATTAGATCACTTTTTGCACAGGAATCCTGGGGAAATTGAATGCCAGGGAGGTTAAGATATGTAGCTAGTCAACAGCCAGGAAGGTAACACTTTGGAATAGCTCCCCCTCTTGATTAACAAACAATGTAATTATTTCTGATTATTGTTGAAGTTATTATCTAAAAGTGATAATTATCCGAGCACTATTGCTGGCCATCACAGCATGCAAGTAAATGGACCCACCAATCTCCACTTGATAACGCATTGAAATGCATTTTGAGAGGGCGCTGCTCTGCCGTGAATGGTGACATATTAGTGAAAGGGAATCTCGGGCTGTGACTGTGTACTCCTCTCTGCATCCCTGGCAATGTGATTGGGCCCTTACAGCATACTACATCATATACACAATAGTGCAGCACCACAAAAAGGAGTTATCAGAAGTCTCTAAAAGCTCTATAGTCCAAGGAAAACAAAAATACAGGTTTACACGCATGTGAGATTCAAGATGAGAATTATGCTCAGTGCATCGAACATTGAAACTGAATGAACTATTCATCGGAAAGAATCTTGTGCTTTCTAGTAGCTGAGGTTTCTAATTAGTCTTACCTACCGCAGCTTACTTAGGCCATGTTCTGTTCCAGTGCTGGTAATTAAGTGAAGATGGAGTGCAATAGTGTGAATCAATACATGCCAGGCAGAATTACTCATACAAATTAACAAACATGATAGCCAAGTCTCACGACACACACTCCAATACTTACCCTTTAGAAAAAGTGAGGTTCAAACAATAGTATGTCAGCTATTGCAGTTAGTATTCCTATATACACAGTTTTACAAGAGGGATTTGAGATGAACAGTATTCCCTTTAAAATAAGAGATTACTTTTATTTTCTTTAAGGCTTCTTGCACACAGGGACGTTACAGGCGCACGTTAGTGCAGCCTGTAACGCTCCCCCAACGCACAGCAATGTAACACAAGTGGGCTGTTCACACTGCCCACGTTGCGTTACATTGTAACGCAGCAAAGTGCTGCATGCTGTGCGTTCTAGGCGGCTAAGCCGCGTTAGACTGTTTGCACATGCCCAGTCATGTTGGGGAGGAGGGGAGAGCAGTCGGGCACATGGCTAATTAATATTCACTGCACTCAGTGACGTGCAGTGTTTACTTCCTGGAGCGGCCGCTCTGTGCGGCGATTGGCCGGGCGGGACCACGTGATGCCGCATGCGTCCAAGAGTACGCATCACGGCATCACGGATGCCAGAGCGAGCTGCACAACACGGCTCACTCCGACGTCCACACCAGAGAGCACCAGGCGCTGCGTCAGGGGCACGTTATGTGCCCTATAACGTCCCCTAAACGCAACGTCCTGGTGTGTTACTAGCCTAAAGTGAACCTATTCTCAAGAAACTACTAATATGTTATAAGCATAAACAGCCACTGGGATGTAATCCAAGTTACTCCAAGAATTTACAGGTATACTATACCTGCAGTTGGAGACTAACAATGCAGCATCTGGGGGTACTGAAAGAAAAAACAAACCTACCTTTTCAGAATCCGAATTTAAAGGGACCCTGAACAGGTTATAAAATCAGAATTTGCACTTACCTGGGCCTTCCTCCAGTCCACGAGGTCCCCCTGGCTCCTTCCCTGGTCCTGGCTCTGTTACACAGCGACTTCGGCTTGAAGTCGTCAGGGCTGCTTCCCACCGTGGATGATATGCGTCATCACGCCAGCCGGCGTTAGAGTCCTGCGCATGTATGGTTCTCCAAGATTGAACTGCACATGTGCCGCACTCACGCCGGCCGGCATGATGACACGTATCATCCGCAGTGGGAAGCAGCCCTGACAAGTTCAGGCCGAAGTCCCCGTGTAACAGAGTCAGGACCAGGGAAGGAGGCAGAAGGCCCTCGCGAGCTATGATGGGCTGGAGGAAGCCCCAGGTAAATGCAAATTCTGATTTTATAACCTGTTTACGGTCCCTTTAAAAGTTAAACCTCATCACTCAGGATATGGATGCTCAAAGCCCCAGTTTACCCTGCTAGATTTTTCATTTTTAGTTTAGGTTAACGGGCCATTTATCCATTACTAACACAATTTTTTTAGACTTGATGCAGCTGCTGATAGACACTAAGGAGAAAAGTACTGTTAAAGGACTTACGAGGCCAAGTCCATCAAAAAAAATGAAAAAAAGTTAGCTACCTTGCTCAGCTTGTAAGGCACGGAGGACGCCGTCCGCGCCCTCCGTGCCGTTCCGCCTGGTCCCCGCCGCTGCACAGCCCCCCGAACGGTCCTCGACCGGGCGGCCCGGGTCGGGCTCCCCAGCCTGTACCAAGATGGCCGGCGGAGCTGGCCGCGGCTGCGCAGTCCGCATAGCCGCGAGTGCGGCTGCGCAGCTCTAAGGCCAACCCCCCGATCCACGCTACTGTTGCGGGACCGTTCGGGGGGCTGTGCAGCGGCGGGGACCAGGCGGAACGGCACGGAGGGCGCGGACGGAGTCCTCCGTGCCTTACAAGCTGAGCAAGGTAGCTAACTTTTTTTTATTTTTTTTGATGGACTTGGCCTCGTAAGTCCTTTTAGCTATAAGTAAGAAAATAAAAAAATGTTACCTGACAGTTTTAGCAGCAACTGAAACACTCAGGCTACCAGCACTCAGGCCTGGGACCCATTAGCAGCCTTTTCTAAGTGCTAGTGATTTGAAATGCTCTTGCTAATGCAATGCTATGAAGGATTTAAAAAAAAAAAAAAAAAAAAAAAAAAAAAAAAAAAAAAAAAATCACGCCGCTGAAGTGGGATTACACACATAGCATTACATTAGCAAGAGCTTTTCAAATCACACGCACTTACAAAAGGTTTAGGATAGTGCTGCTAGTTGGTTCCAGGCCGTAACTTGAGAAGACCGATATGAAAAGCTAAAAAAAGAGCTTACAAGTAAAATACTTTCAGCAAATATCACTTAAAACACCTGTTGAAAAATAGTTTTCAGTTCATTTAAATCCCAACATACCCATGGGACAGCTTTTGTGCCAACTTCAAGAATGAGAAAAAGAGTGAGAAATCTCCCTACTTAAATTAAGTCTTTTAATGCTTTTGTAAAAAAGGCGGTAACTGAAAGGTTGATCATTTTTTTCCCAAAGTAACTATTAAAAACACTGTAGACTCTGTAGGTTAAGGCTCAATACACACCATACAAATCATGGTTGTACAGATTTAGAAGATCTATGTAGTGTAAAGGTTCATACACACCTATCAACTCTGTCTAACTTTCTGCCAAACTTGCCTGTTAAGACCCATTCACAACAGCGGTCTTTTATGCAGCACAACTGTCAAACAGCTTTTGTTGTGAAACAAGTTGAAACAACTAAAAAGTATTTTGCTATTGTTCCAACTGTTGGATTGACTTCTTATTAGTCTTATCAGCTGTTTGAACAATAGCAAAATACTTTTTAGTTGTTTCAACTTGTTTCACAACAAAAGTTGTATGGGGTTTAACCTACAAGTTTGGCAGATAGTTGGGCAGATAGTTGGTAGGTGTGTATGAACCTTAAGGGCCAACCAATTGAAATTACCATATATACTCGCATATAAGTCGACCCGTGTGTAAGCAGAGGTACCAACTTTTCCCTCAGAAACCAGGAAAAGTGATTGACTCGCGTATGAGCTCCTTACCCAGTACAGACCCCTCCACAGTAGCCAGATGTTCCCCCAGTACAAGTCAGCCCCCCTCCCCATAGCCAGATGTTCCCCAGGATCACACAGCTGTGTCTGAAGATGCCACTAGATGGCATCATAGATATGAGACAATGATTGCCACAAAGGAAGAATCCCCAATCATTGTACCGCTGACACGTTGCTTGCACGCTCGCTCCACAAGTCAAGGAACACAGGTAGTCCTGAGCAGCGCACTTTGCACACCATGTTGCAGGGGATGGAGGGCACGGACACAGAATGGAGCCAGCTGGTAAGAGCAAGATCACTAGTGCACAATCCTTATGCTCCTCTGCCAGTAAAAAAAACCTGCTACACCATTTGTTTTGCTCCACTGACTCACATATAAGCTGAGGGGGTAAATTTTCAGCACATTTTTTATGCAGAAAAAAATAGGCTTATATGCGAGTGTATACAGTACTCTGAAAGGTTGACATGCTCTTATATTATATGAAATTAGTAATATTGAACAACCAAGATTGGTATGGTGTGTGGTGAACCTTAGACTTACAGTTAAATGAACCTACTATAAATATACAATTAAAAAAATATAGTTAATAATATATTTAAAAAAAAACAACAGTTTTTTGGTCAGAATTCAGCTTACCTCTTTGTCCATGCTCTCCAAGTCTTCTTTGCAAAGTGTGTATAAAGGCATGGTTTCGGACATGCTTGGTTGGCGCTTCCTTCGAGCAGGCCCAGGCTCCTCCTCTGAACATGCAGTAGGCATATCTTCATCATCAAACTGTTGTTCTTCACTGGGCTGAACGACTCTGTCAAACGAAAATGGGTTTCCTTAGTCAAATAATGTCTGAATTCTCATTAAAGCAGAATGCCAGCTTTTTAACTTCTAGCTTAAACTGGAGGGGGCAAGGTAAAACCTCTGATATTAATGATGGCTGGGTCAGAATGAGAAAGATTTTATCTTGCTTCCAGTCAAAGTCACCTCAATCACATAAACAGTAAATTGGGGGGAAAAAAGTGAGGACAAATACAATATAAACTCACATATCTAAATTTCTCCTTACAAAATGTAAATGTTATTCCACTTTAAAAATAAATCACTTTCAGCCTACTAAAAACTACACAAAACTACAGTGCTTCACCACTTTCAGATATATATTTTTTTAATCCACCAATAGATGCTTTATAGATACAGCATATTATGTCCTAGTGCGTAGATAAATGGGCATTTCATAGATAAAGATTTTTCTTCACATTTGCATTAGCAATGGAATTATTTTTTTTTTTGGCTTGGTGGGCAAAAGTAGGTGCAAATAAGAAAGCAAAAACAAAACAAAAAAATTAAACACCCGATATAATGTTTCGGGTGCAACAGCCAACTTGTTCCAGGGATCTTCTCTAACCTATACATAATGGCCTCAATTCACTAAGCTTATCTCCTGTCTTTAATAACTCTTCTGAGCTGTTTCTACAGTTATCACAACTATATCACCATGGTGATAACTGTAGAAACAGCTCAGAAGAGTTATTAAAGACAGGGGATAAGCTTAGTGAATTGAGGCCATTAAGTGTGGAGGATTAGATGATAGGGCAATCATATACATGCATATGCCGATTCCTGTCCAATCGATCACTAGCTGGGATGTTGACTGAAAAGACTGACTAGCCTAAAGCTTAGCCATAGCTCTGTCTATGTGTACCATATGTATGATACATTCTGGATGCAACTATACATAATGCCAGAACCAAAGGACAAACTCTAGAAAGCACATTTACTTCTAGTTTGTTGCTCATTAATTAAACACTAATTCATTTTCTTAAAGGACCACTACAGCATAAAAAGTAAGCTGTTAAAATCTGACAGAACGGACAGGTTTTGGACTAGTCCATCTCAGGGATTCTCAGGGTTTTCAAAAACATTCCCTGACTGACAGTTTAACTGCCAAAATAGCAGCCAGCATCCCTACTCACTTACACACTAGAGAGATAAAATGAAGAGGAAAAATAATGCCTATAAGGTCCTAAAACAGGAGGATACCGAGGCTGCACTAAGCAATTATAAAGAGTGCAATAAAAATTGTAAAAAATAAATTAGGCTGGCAAAGATCGAAGCTGAAAATCAAATCGCTAGGGATATCAAATCTAACCCAAAAAAGTTTTACAAGCACATCAACTCTAAAAAAAAAAGAAAGGTTGACTGTATAGGACTCCTAAAGGATGAGGGTGGGAACTCAATGGTGGATGACCACAGTAAGGCAGAGTTATTAAATGCTTTCTTTGCTTCTGTCTTCACAAAGGAAACAGCACTGTTGCAAATTACAGATGCAGAAGAGTCTCAATCGTCCAACTGTAATATTAAATACTTAACGCAAGAAGAAGTGAAGGCAAGACTAAATAAATTAAAAATAGACAAGGCACCTGGACCGGATGGCATGCATCCTCAGGTCCTAAGGGAATTAAAGAGAACCCGAGGTGGCCTTGTATTACGTAAGTGGGGCACAGAGGCTGGTTGGGCACACTAACACCAGCCTCTGTTGCCCCATCGTGTGTGTCAAAGACCCCCCTGCTCGCCGCTATACCCCCGCAGAGCTGGCGACACGCAGCGTGTCGCCAGCACAATGTTTACTCTAGCGCTGTCTGTCAGCGCCGCTCCGCCGCCTCCTCCGCATCGCCGCTACCCGCCCTCGTCCCTTCCCTCCCGCTGATTGGAGGGAAGGGACGAGGGCGGGTAGCGGCGATGCGGAGGAGGCGTGGGAGCGGCACTGACAGACAGCGATAGAGTAAACATTGTGCTGGCGACGCGCTGCGTGTCGCCAGCACTGCGGGGAGTTTAGCGGCGAGCAGGGGGGTCTTTGACACACACGATGGGGCAACAGAGGCTGGTGTTAGTGTGCCCAACCAGCCTCTGTGCCCCACTTACGTAATACAAGGCCACCTCGGGTTCTCTTTAAGTTCAGTTATAGATAAACCCCTTTATCTTTTGTGACTCTCTTTCAACTGGCAGAGTTCCAGTGGATTGGCATACAGCCCACTTTTTCCCATTATTTAAGAAGGGCAAAAAAATCAGATCCAGGAAATTATAGACCTGTAAGCTTAAAGAGACTCTGTAACATCAAAAACATCCCCTGAGGGGTACTCACCTTGGGTGGGGGAAGCCTCGGGATCCTAATGAGGCTTCCCACGCCGTCCTCTGTCCCACAGGGGTCTCGCTGCAGCCCTCCGAACAGCCGGCGACAGACCCGACTGTCAATTCAATATTTACCTTTGCTGGCTCCAGCGGGGGCGCTGTGGCTGCTTTCGGCTCCGAAGTAGACGGAAATACCCGATCTCAGCCGGGTCCGCTCTACTGCGCAGGCGCCGGAAAGTTGCGCCTGCGCAGTAGAGCAGACCCGACGGCGATCGGGTATTTCCGCCTACTTCGGAGCCGACAGCCGTCAGAGGGCCTGCGCAGGAGCCGGGAAGGTAAATATTGACGTCATCTTGTACGGAGGGCTGCAGTGAGACCCCTGAGGGATGGAGGACGGCGTGGGAAGCCTCATTAGGATCCTGAGGCTTCCCCCACCCGAGGTGAGTACCCCCCAGGGGACGTTTTGACGTTACAGATTCTCTTTAACATCAGTTGTATGCAAACTATTTGAGGGGTTACTAAGAGATACTATACATGACTTCATAGTAGAAAATAATCTTATTTCTCAGGATCAACATGAGTTTACTAAAGACAGGTCCCGTTTGACTAACATGCTCAGCTTTTATGAGGTAGTGAACGCTAATGTGGATATTGGGAATGCTGTAGATGTGATATACTTGGACTTTGCAAAGGCCTTCGACGCTGTTCCACACAAAAGTCTGGTGCAAAAGTTGAGGATGCAAGGACTGGGGAAGAGTCTGTGTGCATGGATAGGGAACTGGCTAATGGACAGAAAACAAAGAGTTGTGGTCAATTGTTCATACTCAAAATGGGAGACTGTTAGCAGTTGGGTCCCACAGGGGTCTGTACTGGGTCCAGTGCTCTTCAATTTATTTATTAATGACCTAGTAGATGCAGCAGTGAGCAATGTTGCCATTTTTGCAGATGATACAAAATTGTGCAGAATCATCAACTCTCAGGAAGATAGTGTCATATTGCAACAGGATCTGGATAGGATGGCTATATGGGCACATACATGGCAGATGAAATTCAATGTTGAAAAATGTAAAGTCATGCATTTTGGTCGTACCAATGGTCTAGCACCATACAAAATAAATGTGATACAGTTGGGAACATCAAACTTGGAGAGGGACTTCTGAGTACTCATCGACAACAAGTTAAATAATTGTACTCAATGCAAAGCCACTGCAGCTAAAGCTAACAAAATTGTGGGATGCATTAAAAAGGTAAATAAAAACTTGAGATGCTAGCATAATATTGCCCCTGTTTAACTCTCTAGTAAGGCCACATATGGAATTCAGTTCTGGGCACCATATTACAAAAAAGATATTGCAGTTTTAGAGCAGGTGCAGAGACTAGCAAAAAAAATTGATACGTGGGATGGAAGGTCTCGCTTACCAAGAAAGGTTAGATAAACTGGGTTTGTTTAGTCTAGAGAAAAGACGCCTTAGAGGGGATCTAATTAACATGTATAAATAAATCAGAGGGCAATATAATAGGTTGGCGGATGAGCTTTTTGTCCCTAGGCCTTCTCAAAGGACTAGAGGACACGCTCTGTGCATGGAGGAAAAACGTTTAGCCATTTTTTTAGGAAAGGGTTCTTTACAGTAAGAGTGATTAAGATGTGGAATGCATAGCCACAGGAAGTCGTTATGGCAAACTCTATACCTGCATTTAAAGGGGGCTTAGATGCTTTCCTTGCGTTGAAAGACATCCATGGCTACAATTACTAGGTAATGCCTAATGATGTTGATACAGGGATTTTATCTGATTGCCATCTGGAATCAGGAAGGAATTTTTCCCTTTTGGGGCTAATTGGACCATGCCTTGTAAGGGTTTTTTCGCCTTCCTCTGGATCAACAGAGATATGTGAGGGAGCAGGCTGGTGTTGTACTTTGTTCTCTGGTTGAACTCGATGGACGTATGTCTTTTTTCAACCAAAATAACTATGTAACTATTTTGTCTGTTAGACTCAGCAAGTGCCATTCACAAAATGCTTTTGAAAACAACCCCCCCCCCCCCTTTAAGGAGATGGATTTGTTTAAAACCTGCCAGTTCTGTCAGATTTTAACAGCTTACTTAAATATCAAGCAGCAGGAAAACCACAACTTGAGCAAGTCAAAAGGCATGATTCACAAAACTTTTTCACCTGTTTTCACCTTATTTATGTTACTTTTTAAGCTCCCGAAGAGCAAAAATATAATATAATTAAGGTAAGAAAAGTAATATTGAAATTAAGTTAATCAGGAACAACTTACTTTGAGTGATTATTTTGCTTGTAAACGTGCTGACTAAATGTGCTAACTAAAGGTTATTTTTATAAATTAGGTGATAAGTCATTTATGATAAGCTTTGCGAATAGAGCCCAAGGTGCTACTTTGCGAGTTAACTCACAACTTTTAAAAAATCATGATGACCGGTACACACTGGTGCGATGCGATTTTTCTATTTTCATGAAGGCTTTGCAATGTAAAAAAAAAAAAAATCACATTCGCTTTTATATCGCAAAGCAAATGCAACAGTGTTTACAGGCCCTTAGCTGCATTGGAACTGTTGTAGAGATTTATAACAATGCTTGCACTTTACCAAAAGAAGACCACTTGTAACATTTTATTTAAAAACATATCACAAGAATATGATTTATCAAAGGCATTTTCTTTTTTTTTGCGCTTGGAAGAAAAAAATTTTGGACAGAAAATATCTGTAGACTGAGGACAAAGTACTCGAATTTAAAAATAAAACTATAAAACTTAAAGTTAAGAATTTAATTTTGCTACTTAAACTTCAAAAGTAAAATGTAAGGTGCAGTCAAGTAAAAGTTAGTTCATTGCACTGAATACAAATACAGTAAGAACATTTGGCTACCGCAATACATAGTCTGCCATAGGAGTTCATATGGCCTTTAAACTACCGTATATACTTGCATATAAGCCGACCCACATATAAGCCGAGGTACCCACTTTTACTTTGAAAAACTGGAAAAAAGTGATTGACTTGCATATAAGCCCCCTCCCCCAGTATAGCCCCCACCATGGTATAAATAGAAAGGAAGTTCTGAGTTCAGTGCCATTTCAACCCTTCATATGATTAAAATGAGGGTATGGCTAGCAGGATAAGGACAACACATCTGGACTGGCAGGCTGGCATTACAGGGACAAGTTCAGATTGGAATGGCTGGCTGGAAGGTTAGGGAGGACAACACGTGGACTGGTAGGCTGGTATGGCAGGGATAACAACAACAAGAGTGGACTGTAGTGTCTAACTAGCAGGATAAGGAACAACACATGTCGATTAGACTGACTGACTGACTGGCATGACGTGTAACCACCAGCACAAGGGGACTGACTTGTGTAAGGGATCGTGCAATGATCCAACACTCATGTGCTGTTCCCCTGCTAGAGTGTAACCCAGCACTACAACTGACCTGTGTCCCCTGATAAGTTCAGTTGTAGCAGAGAGAGAGACATTGTCACTGCCCCACAGACGCACCTTCAAAACGAAGTTGCCGCTTCTTCAAGGGCTCCCCGCTGTGTCCATTTCAGTGGTGTCTCAGAGTCACGTGCAGGTCTGGGGATTCCCTTGCCGCTCTGTCCCGTTTGCTGTGTCTCATGACACCATCTAGTGGCACCTTGAGCAGGACAGAGAGACAAGGGAATCTCCGGAGCTGCACGCGACTGATACACACACTGCTTCTGAGCTACCATGGACATGGACACAGCGGGGAGCCCTGGAGAAAGCGGCAATTTCGTTTTAAACTGTGCGTCCGTGGAGCAGTGACAAAGTCATCTCTCAGTTACAACTTTCCCAGGGGACCCAGGTCAGTTGTAATGCTGGATGGAATTGCCGCAGATGAGCAGGGACATACGAGGCAGCCGGGGATGCAGCACGAGTGTGGGATCATTGCACGATCCCTTACACTCCACAGTGACTACTCAGGAGGGCACCCGGGGGACAGTGACTCGCTTATAAGCCGAAGGGGGGACTTTTGAGCACATTTTTTGTGCTCAAAAATTCGGCTTATATGCGACTATATACAGTATATTGCCAGGAAGACAAAAAAAAAAAAAAAAAAAAAAAAAAAAAAAAAAAAAAGGATCTTGCTATCTATTAGCATGGCCAAACAAGGGGTGTGATATCCAAAACCAATGTTAATTTTTTTCCCCCCATTAACCACTTGCCAGTTCACTCTTACATGTGCAAAGTTGTCAAAATGGTAGATTTACGTGTTTTCCGTTTGTTTTTTAAAGACTGCAGTATCTTTTGTGCTTGGCCGAGTATATGATACTGCAGTCTACACTCGTGCGGCCGGGATGCACATGAACAGTAAACCCCAACTCCTAAAGTTACCAGGAGCAATAATGGAGGATGCAGGAGGTGGAGGATGCCAGTGAGGGATCAGGATTAGGCCGAAGTAGGCTGGAGTAAGCCCCAGGTATGAATGAATTTTTCTTTTTATTTAATCTCAGGTTTACGTTAACCAGTACACTATTGAGCCAGCTTGGCTATCCTGCTGATCTCTTTGCCTGCAGTAGTGTACGGATCACACACTCAAAACAAGGATGTAGCTAATCCAGTCACACTTAATTCAGAAACATCTGTTCTGCATGCTTGTTCAGGGTCTATGGCTAAAAGTGTTAGAGGCAAAGGATCAGTTGGACAGCCAAGCAACGGTTATTGTTTAAGAGGAAATAAATATGACAGCCACCATCCCTCTCAGTTCAGGCGTCCTTTAATTAACCTGCAATTTCATAACTACTAATAAAACTATGTAACAGAGTAGCACAAATGTTTTTGTAGTTTCAAGTTTTTAAAAATCACCCTCCTATTTTATTTGCAACCAGCTATCACTTATGGTGGACATGAACTCTTGCACAGGACAGAAGAAAAACAGAGAAATGCGCCCTGTATGTATTTAAAGAGTTTAGCCTGTTTAATTCCCTCTCATTTGTGTCTAATCAAAAGTTGTAATTTGATATTTCCTTGGTCACATGGCTGCCATTGCAGAGATGGCAGATAAGCTCTTTTGAAAGCACAGAATGTTAACAATATGTCTGCTTCCGTGAATCAGGAAATAGAAACAGTACAGATTTATTTTAGGATTTGTACCAACTAACAAAAATGTTTTTTTTGTTTAAAGGTTATTACGCTGTTGTGTATCTTTTAGAGCAGAGAGGACATTCTGAGTTCAGGTCCGCTTCAAAAGTAAACATCAGGCAATGTAAGAAAAATGAGATCTACTTACCTGGGGCTTCCCTCCAGCCCCTGGAAAGCTATGTGTCCCAGGCCACAGTTCCACTCCAGGCTGGTCTCCCCTCCGTAGCAGCCGCCGACCCAGCGAGGTCAGCAGCTTCCACCCAAGCACGGCTGTGCCGCTCAAGTGGCTGGGAGCTTTGTGTGCAGTACTTCTGTGCCTGCGCAGAAAACGCCCAGCTACGTGAGTGCGCTTGTGGCTGCTACGGAGGGGACCCTGGGAGACCAGCCTAAAGCGGAGCTGTGGCGAGGGACACATAGCCTTCCAGGGGCTGGAGGAAGCTCCAGGTAAGTAGATCTCATTTTTTTTCATAGCCTGATGTTTCCTTTAACAAAACCAACTGTAAGCACAAACTGCTTATAACATGTATATCCTTAAATCTGATTCAGAGTAGAAAGCCCAGATATGACTCTTCCTGCATGAGTAATCAGGCAGGAAATTGTGTTAGCCATTTTCCACATAATTTAGATACTGAACTAAATACACCATTATTCCCAGCGATTGGGGGAGCTGATCTAAAGGGACTACTTATTTTTGTCTGCATGAAGTCTGTATTATTCTTCCAGAGTTGGTGTGGGTTCCCTCTCCAAAACATTCCTTGCTAATGCATACCTTTGAAAATTAGCCATACACTAGGATAGGGACATTAGACTATAATTATGGTAGGAACGTGAGCTCACTCAAGGAAATTAATTACATGACTATAGACTCAGGATAGTGCTGTGGAACAAGTTAGTGCTAAAAATGAATCATAACAGTAATATTATATACAGGAGTTACCAACAGACCCACCATAACAGTCATAAGTGTTTCGTTCTCCTCCTCAAGACTCTTATGTAACAATGTATATGACTTGTCAATCAAAAATAACTGCACTACCAGATCACAATAGGGCATTTTGGAGGCTCATCCAGGAAGGGTCAGTGATGGGGATAATCAATGAGATGCAAACAATTCTGAGTTTATGCAGGATTTTGCAAATGTATGCCGTTTGAAAACTCTGCCAAGAATGATGTTCTTTCATACTGATGTAAGTTATGTCATGGCCTATTAGCATTGAGAAACTGCAACCAAAGTGCCCCCTCCCCAACACCTCATTATGCAAAATGCAGCACAGATCATCGTATTGCGAGAGCCTGCTATGCAAAGCTTTAGGACACACTCACTCCCACCCTAATCCTGACAACTGCAGGTTTGAACTAAGAATGAAGTCACAAATAACCCCACACGGGTAGAAAATGAAAAATTATGAACAGGAAGCACAGATTCGGTGATCAAAATCTTCAACTCGGTCAGTGAGCTTTGCAGGATTGCCTTTACTTTTCATCCGGAGTACAGACAGACAATAAATTGCAAATACTTTAGTTAATGTGGAATTATCAAATTTTGTATGCAACTATATGCAGCTTGAAAATGGACCAGATTCCACCTAGGCAGGATCTGAATGGTCTATTTTCAAGCTGTAAAAGTTTGCATACAAAATGTGCACAATCCTGAATCAACTTGAAACTATTTTCATCTCATGGACCATCCCTAATAGCGAGGAAGCACTTTAAGACACACCTGAAGGGAGTATTAAATTAAAGTGAACATGCCTCAAAGTATCTATAAGGGCATTCCATGTCAAATCAACACACTGATTCTGACTGTCCATTGATTTTGCTGAAACTTGGGGCATCTTGGTATATCATAGTTATGAAAAGAAATGGGGGAAAAAAATCTGCCTTTCCTTCAAAAATTATTACAGGACCATTATCACGAAAATAGTAAAATTTAAAATACATGTAAACATATACAAATAAGAAGTATGTTTCTTCCAGAGTAAAATGAGCCATACATTACTTTTCTCCTATGTTGCTGTCACTTACATTAGGTAGTAGAAATCTGACAGAACCGAGGTTTTGAACTAGCCCATCTCTTCATGTGGGATTCTCAGACAGGCTTTTATTCTTTATAAAAAGACATTCCCTCAGGCCTCCTTCACAGTGGGACATTGCGTTTCATGCGACGTTAAAGTTGCAGAACGTGCCCCTAACGCAGCGCATGTAGGTTATGAAATTGGACGTTATTTTGCACTGCGTTGTGTGTCTCTTGGTGCGCCGTTTTCGTTGCATACTGATGGAACAAAAACTGCGCATGCGTTACATTAAAAAAAAAAAAACATTACTGAGCATGTGCAACACAGACAACACATCATATTTATTGCTAAACTCACAGCATGCAGCACTTTCTAAATATTGCTACACTTTACACACAAGGCATCGTGTGCACTGTGAATGTCGCACAGACTTTGTATTGCTGTGTGCTAGTCTGCGTTATAAATTTTTTTATACCGTGCGACTGACGTCCCACTGTGAAAGAGGCCTGAAAAGGATTTATACAATGATGCTGGCCAACCTTTGTGCTCGCTGCACACTTTTTTTGGCAGTTGGACAGAGCAACTGACATTCGCTAAGTGCCTTTGCAACTAAACAAAACCGTGAGACTCCTCCATGAGGAGATAGGCTAGTCCAAAACCTGTCGGTAATGTCAGATTTCTACTACTTATTGTAAGTGACAACAACATAGGAGAAAAGTAATTTATGATTCATTTTACTCTGGAATAAATGTACTTCTTATTTGTATGTGTTTACATGCATTTTACATTTTTACGATTTTCGCAATAGTGGTCCTTTAAGTACTATTTTTTGCAAAACTGCTGTGTCCAGAAATATTAAACTGCCATTTTCCCAGGAACCAGATGCAATAAGCTGGGCAAAGTGTTATTTTAAAGCGCTTTTGTTGGGCTTCAATTTAGTAAATTGCATGACAAAATTTAGAATTTACCACATTTTCTGTAACATTTTTAAAACTGTAAATTTTTCAAAAGCTGAACAAACTCACAAAATGACCTTGCACTATACTCTGACTACTCTCAAAAGTTGTATTTTGGGATCATAATGTGTTCAGGTCACACAGGGAATACAATTTTCACATTTATGCAGAAAATATCAATTTGATGTAAAATACCAATAGTACAACTAATACAAAGCAGTTTTGTGAATTTTTTTCAGTTTTAAAATGGCCTTTTGAAAAATTTACATTTTAAAAATTCTACAGAAAATTTGATAAATTCAAAATTTTGTCATGTCTCATACCAAATTAAAGCTTTAAAATAACGAAGTAGGCCTGTATCTCATCTGGTTCCTGAGAAAGTGGCAGTTTCATATTTCCAGACACAGTCATTTTTAAAGTACTGTAAGGCCCCGTTCACACTTGCGTTTTGGCATGCAAACGGACCGGATCCGGATCGTATCAGGACCTGATCCGGATTGGAACCTTACGGTTCCGATCCGGATCCGGTCCGTTTGCATCAGGACTGCTTCAGGCTGCCATCCGGATCCGTGGGAAAAAAAAAAAAAAAACAAAAACAAATGCCTTAAAATTTGTTGGGGTCTGCAGCAGGTGCACCTGTAGAATCAGGTCCTCCGCTGTAGGCCTCACCTCCACCTCCGACATACTGCCAAAACAGCTCCAGCACGTGTGTCACTGCTGCTCCACTCCAGATATGCTGGGCCCATGTGTCCCCATCCGAAATGGCCGCTATAAATACGCATAGGAAGTGGGGTAGAACGTTCGGCGTTTGTCTCCAGTGTGTTCTGTGCTTCCGTTTCCCATTGCTTTCATATTTCCGGATGGTGCAGTAAGGCTCCGGTCCGGATGATCTGGACCGAAAAATAGCGCATGTTGGAAAAGCGTCCGGAGTCCGGCTCCGTACTGTATGGAATGGACGTGTGTGAACGTCCGCATAGCCTTTGCATTGCTATGCGGAACGTACGTTCCGTTTGTACAGTATACGGTCCGGATCCGGCGAATCCGGACAGGGAACGCTAATGTGAACCGGGCCTAAGGGGGGTAGGGGGAAAAAAATAGTTAAACCTACCTAGGGCTTCTAATGACCCCCCGCAGACGCCCTGTGCCCGCACAGCCACTCACCGATGCTCCAGTCCCGACAGACGGTTCACTTCTGGAATTTGCTACTTTAATGTCGCAAACCACTGCGTCTGCGCAGCCTCGTTCCCACTGATGTCAGCGGGAACGAGGCAGCGGCCCCGCAGACGCTGTGGTTTGCGACATTCAAGACGCAAATTCCAGAAGTGAACAGTTAGTGGGGACCAGAGCATTGGTGAGTGGCTGCGCGGGCACAGGTTGTCTGTGGGGGGCCTTTAGAAGCCTCCGGTAAGTTCAACTCTTCCGCCCCCCCCCCCCCCCTACAGTGCTCCTTTAAAAGAAAATTAAAATAATTAAAACTTTTTAAGGAAAGGCAGTTTTGTTTTTTTTACCTATTTCAATTCATAACCACGTAAGGGCACTAGATACACCATGTTTTATCAAAATCTGAGAGTACAAAGCAGATTTCCTTACAAAACTGTGTTGATTTGCCTTGGAATGACTAGAACAACTGTCAAATTGCTATAGGCTTGCTATACGCCAGTGCTTTTGGATATAAGGGTGGCTTCAGGGTTGTAAAGTGATAATTTGCATATTCAGTAGTTCTGCAGTGTAGGTAATCACAGTTGCTCACTTAAAGTGTACCGGAGATTGGAAAAAAAAAAAAATTATGTACATACACCTGGTGCTTTCTCCATCTTCAGGTATGGCTTATCGCTCCCTTGCCATCCTCCTCCGCCTGGGTTGCCCACAACTGGCCCTGGAAGTTGGCACAGGTGCAGTCCGATTGCGCACGCTCCCCCATCCCATTCCCGGGAGCGCATGTGTGGCAGGGCATGTGGAGTTTGCCACAGGGGACTTTCTGGGGTCAACTGCAGAAGAACCAAGAGGTGGATGAGGATGGCGAGGGAGTGAGAAGCCTGGAAGGGGGCTTTTGCACATGCACGGACCTCCCCCGCCCATGCGTAGAAGACACCAACTGACGTGACTGATCCAGTTACCGGGGCTGATCGTGGCTTAACAGCAGACCGCGGGAGGATGGCAAGGGACTCACACGTGCTTACGGGGCTGGAGGAAGCCCCAGGTAAGTATCGATTCTTACTATGCTTTAAGCTCTGGTACACTTTTAAGTCTTATTTATGTGGTTGAACATGCTCTCTGTGCACAATGTCATTTCCAATAAAATGGAGAGAAATCAACTTTCAACTGGAAGACAAACCCGAATCCTCCCATCCCCTCCAATCCAGTGAAATGGCTCCTGGCCCACCTTCCCTGTCTCTTGAGAAAGGTAGGCATAAATCAGGGTCACTGGCATGGTGACAGCAAGGGGGTAACATCCAGCTTCCAGGAAAAAGCCAAACTTCGTCTTTAGAGGGGATGGAAGGCCATTTTTAAACAGATTACTGAAGAACGGTAAGGATTACAATTACAACAGTTTTACAGTGTTAGTATAGCTACCTGGAGGCATGTTTACTTTGAGTGAATAATACCCACTTCAGGTTTGCTTTAAATGCCAGGAACCACACACTCATTTCTGTGCACCTGTCACCATGAAGAGCAATTACATAAAGCATCACACTGATTTACTCTTGTAGCTGAAAGGAAGAAAGAACAAACCACTGAGAGGAAACTTTAGAAAATGGCAAATACAACAACCCAGTGACAAAAATTATATCATTACTCTCCTGCAGCTTTCTCTTTTCTAGGATAAAGGCCAAGACTGCAAAGTCTCAGCTACCCCCTAACCCAGCGTGGTAAAATATGCTCACACAGGTCTGAAAAAAAAAAAAGTACAGTGTACTTTGTTACCATCTTGTTTGCTTCATGAGTGCTTCAAAACAAAAACAAATTATGTAAACCCTCCCCCCCCCCCCAAAAAAAAACACACCAATATGGTATAGTAACACTTTATTGGCACTCAAAATGTACATTATACAACATGAAATATACAGTTGGCACACCCTGTAGCCTGAACATTAAAATAAAGGCTTTACTAAGAAAAGTTTAAGTGTACCTGCATAGTGGTCTTCCAGCAGGTAGTGAGGTGGCTAAACCAAATGTTTAACCATACCAGCACATCCTCTGCAACACAATGTGAAAAGCTGCCACTGTCCCCACACACTAATTAAAGAGGAACTCCAGTAAAAATAATGTAATTTATTGTAAAAATGAAGGATTTTTTTTAAATTATGTATAAATGATTTAGTCAGCGTTTGCCCGTTGGAAAATCTTTCCTCTCCCTGATTTACATTCTGACATTTATTATAATGTGACCTTCTATAGCTGGGTTGGCTGAGCTCTCCATGCATTCTGTCAGTGCATCTTAGCTTTACACTGACACAGTGGACATAACCAAAAGTCATTTTTATAGCTGGATGAGTTGGACACAAATGACAGAAGAAAGGCCTTTTCTGCATATCGGCACATTATACAAAAGAAGCAAAGCAATGCAAATTAGCTAAACTCACTATATACGAAAGTAATGAATCCCAAGTTACTTTCACAGCGTCTACAGTCTAGCCCAATAAAAAAATTGCTCGACTGTTTATGTACATTTACTATATATAAAATAAAAAGCATATTGTAATAGCACTCTGGACAAAGCACAAGCACCTAACCTAACTATCCACACATAGTAAAGAGCCCATGTAAAATGCACAAACCATAAGCTGCCCACATGTACGTTATTTATGATACAAACCTGCAAGCTTATGTGGGATGTGAATGAACCCGACCACCCACGGCCTACATTTAACTCCACTTTTCAGTTTAAAGTTTAGTGAGAGGCGACAGGTTTACTTTAAAAAGCTTTGCAATAACATGTAATATAAAGTCTAGAAGCATTAACAAAAATGAGTTTGTGACCACAGCTGGTACAATAACTAACCGATTTGCTGTCCCACATTATTTCTGCAATTTTCAGCTTCAATTCTGAAACATCTGGGTTTCGAGACTGGCATACATTTTCTGGCCTCCACATGGCCATGTTTACAACTATTGGTTGGCCCAGTAATAGACCTCTTTTACATAATGTACGCAGTTATAAGGACATCGATTTTTGCACTTTTTAAAAGACTTTATAAAACGATCTGTTTTGTAGGGCAGAGGATGCACGTTGACATGCGTGAGGCCACTTTCTAACTATATGGTGCTGTCCCTTTTAGGTTACTTACCTTTCTGCACTCTCAGTTTCCTATAGCAACATCTTGTTCCCCGTTATCACTGCTTCTTTCATTTGACTGCAGGACAGTCCAACACATTTTGCCAGAATTGCCCCCACTTCAGCAGCACTCCCATACCACAGCCGCGAATAAACACATTTTTATTAAAGCGGATCCGAGATGAAAAACTAACTATAACAAGTAACTTGTCTATATATCTTATCTAAAGTTTAGATAGTTTACACAGCAAATCCAGCTGCAGACAGCTTTAATAGAATAAGAATATTTCTTCCTGTGATACAATGACAGCCGCCATGTTGTTTGTAAACATTACACAGAGGCAGGCTTATCTGTATCTTGAGCAAAGAAAACGAATCCCCCCTCATCCTCCCTCCTCCCCTCTGCCTCTGAAATCAATGGCTAGTAACACCTCCTCCTCCTGCCCAGACAGAGCTACCATGAGCCCTTGCTACTGTCTGAAAGTGCCTTGGCTCTCTGAAAACCTATGGGAGTGGCTTATTTAGTTTATAGGGAATTAGAGCATTAAAACAAAAACAAAAGTATTTGGCTTGAGGAATGACCTATAAACAATAGGAAAGGAACACAATTATGCAATGAGTAAAAGTTTATCTCGGATCCACTTTAAGCACGTGCTTGTGCTGTAAATGCTCAGTAAACGTGGATGTCTACTTTCATTAATGCACAAGCAATTTCTTTTAATGCCCATGTACAATTTGTGCATGCTCAGTAAAAGTGTGTTTGCCAGCCACTGCTGTGCTGCAAAAGCTCCGCTGAATACAGGGCCCACTTCAAGCCAAATGTGACAGGAAAGGCAATGATAGCGGTAAGAAGGAATATCTGATAAACACTGGCACGGACACACTGCCTCACTGGGTGCTCATCAATCTGAGGGTCACAGGTAATCTATTCCTGCACACAGCTGCACTAAACGTTGCAAGGACACAGGCACCTGGGGTCACAAGTAATTATTCCTGGTCACAAGTAATCTATTCCTGCGCACAGTAGCAGTAAATGATGCGGGGAGGACACAGGCACTGGGGGTCACAGATAATCTATTGCTGCTCACAGCCGCACTAAACATGTTGTGGGGACTCCCTGATACTGTAATGTACTTGGGGTTTGGACCCAACTCTGCGACAAATGCAATTGTGTATAAATTGTAAGGTTTGTTATGTAATGGTTTGTTGCATCGGTCTATTGACGGAAGCTGTTGTATTCTATGCAAAATATGTCACAGGTAATCTATTCCTGCACACAGCCGCACTAAACATGTTGCAGGGAACGACACAAGCACAGCGGGGAGCACAGGTGCTGGCAGATGCAGGGATCCAACTGGGGCACATCTGACTAAGGGGAGAGGAGCGGTCTACTGGGGGCACACCTGACTATGGGTAGGGGGCTGTCTACTGGAGACACATCTGACTTTGGAGAGAGGGGGGAGTCTAACACCTTGGGGTGCATCTAGCTACAGGAAGGGTTGCTGCCTTATACTGGAGGGGGGGGGGGGAGGGGACATCTGGCCATTTATACAGAGTATGGGGATGCCTCATACCGGGGACACATCTTAATATTTATAACAGGGACGGGGCTATTCTGGGGAGGGGACTTATCTGCGACTCAATTACTTTTTTCTGATTTCTGAGGGAAAAGTGGGTACCTTGGCTTATACACAGGTCATCCTATATGTGAGCATATACGGTAAAGTAAATCTAAAATGGACAGCACCATAAAGTTAGATTTTTTTTAAAAGGTTTTTCAGACCAAGTTTGCTGTTCCACAGCTTTTGAGTTCCTTTCCCTGGTCCAGAAATAGTGTGCATAAGTGTTGGGAGCCAAACCTGAGATTTAATAGACAACTAATCATAGGATTTACTTGATTTTAACAGCAGAAAACAAACACAAACAAATACAATGAGAAGCATGATGATACACCCAAAGTTCAGTTAATGTTACGTCTATGTTACTTTCACTTTTATATTATTAGTCTAACTACACAGAGAAGTTTTTCACATTTACTAATGCTCCATAGGGCAAGAACACTCCTTCCAATCTGTTAAAGGAGATTTCACTATAAACCTTTAGACAACAGTTTGTTTGTTTTTTAGAAGTAAAACACAGTTCTAATGCTTCTTATACCTGAAGGACGAGTGCTCTCCATGGACACCCAAGCCTAAAGGCTGACAAGATGCTTGACTATATGGCGACTGATTGGAACTTTGTGATGCTTTCCGAATAAGCTTCCCGGTGACTGGGTCATACTGCCGAACTTCTGGTCCTGGCTGGGTCTTAGGATGAATGGGGGTGGGATGAAAGAGTGGAATTTGAAAAGCACTATAGATATCTGGAAAGGTGGTAGGGCTAAGAGCTCTGCAGAAGAAAGAAAAGCAAATTGTAAGAATGGCAAACAGGCTTGGTTTGGTTCAAACATGTTAGGTTTGGTTCAAACAAAGGTATTGAAGTAGGTCATCACTGCCTACAGTACATATAACTCACAGAATCAGAGAGATCGTATGCTTAACATAGGATTTGTGGACATGTCTGTTGTCCTACATTCTGTTAACTTGAACATTTTTAGGCCCAAGTGTGAACCATGCCTTAAAAGTAAAATGAAAGGGAAATTACGCTAAACTTTTTTTCAACACAGTTTAAATACTATCAGTGGCATAGAAATAGGGGATACAGGGGTTGCAACCACACCAGGACCCCTCCTCCCATCATTACATTAGCTCTTTATTGGTGTTGTACTAGTAACATAGCTCCCAACTGTCCCTCTTTCGGAGGGACAGTCCCTCTTTGGGAGCCCTGTCCATTTGTCCCTCTTTTTATGTAAATATATATTTCTCTACTAAAATGTGTTTGATTGACTCTAAAATTTATTCCCATCCTTTGAATTGATATATTACTAATTTTACAATGTTAATATGAAGGGAAATGAACCAGGATAGAAAGGACCAGCGTGGTTTGAATTATAAAACCACATTTTTCTTATGAAATCTGTATGGTATGCGTGGCAAGGGGTGTGATCAGGGGTGTGGCAGGGGAGTGGCTTAATTGCCCCTCTTTCTCATCTCAAAAAGTTGGGAGGTATGCTAGTAATGATGACTTCTATAGAAGTTTTGAATGGCAGTAATCACAAAATAACTATGCCTGTTCCTCTATCACACAATTACTGCCCTTGGAAAGCCATTTTTGGTATGCGGTATCGTGCAATACAGTGCTGGAGGAGTCTAATGAGGCTTTTCTCGCTGTCCTCTGGTCCTGTCACAGAGCGCAGCCCCTCCAAAGTTTACCGACAAGCACAAGCGGCTCCATGGTACTACGCAAGCACGCCACGCTACTGTACAGACACGGATGGCACCATGCCCTCTGCCAGGAGAGGAGCACAGCCCTGATCAGCTGGTGGTCTACAAGTGAACACGGATGACTAAAGGACAGTGAAGGAAGCTTCATTAGTATCCAGAGGCTTCCTTCTCCTTAAAGTGTAACTGTAGGGCATAAATTCAAAAATCAATTCTTTATTTTTATCTGGTAAACAAGTAAAACTGATGCTAACCAGGCAATCCAAAAGTTACAATCTCTATTACTTTTCTTGTTTATAAATGATCCATTCCCCAGTTTACCTGACTCTTATTTGGTACGTTGCCGCACAAAGGAAGTTGCAGGGCATGCTGCGTGGTCCTTTTTTGCTTCTGTACATTAGTTAAGTCTGAGGGGAAATAAAGAAGCAAAAAAAAAAAAAACACCCAGCATGCCCTGCAACTTCCTTTTTGCGGCAACGTACCAAATAAGAGGGTTAGTATACTCATTACTTGTTTACCAGATAAAAATAAAGAATTGATTTTTTATTTTATGCCTGACAGTTACACTTTAAGGAGAAGGAAGCCTCTGGATACTAATGAAGCTTTCTTCACTGTCCTTTAGTCATCCGTTGCCACTTGTAGACCACCGTTGCCGCACAAAGGAAGTTGCAGGGCATGCTTGGTTGTCTTTTTGTGCTTCTTTATTTCCCCTCCCACTTAACTAATGTACAGAAGCAAAAAATGACAACCCAGCATGCCCTGCGACTTACCTTTGTGCGGCAACGTACCAAATAAGAGTCAGGTAAACTGGGGAATGATCATTTATAAACAAGAAAAGTAATAGAGATTTTAACTTTTGGATTGCGTGGTTAGCATCCGTATTACTTGTTTACCAGATAAAAAGAAAGAATTGATTTTTTATTTTATGCCTTACAGTTACACTTTAACCACTTCACAACTGAGGGGTTTTACCCCTTCAGCATCCAAGCAATTTTCACCTTTCAGCTCCTTCCATTCATTTGCCAATAACTTTATCTCTACTTATCAGAATGAAATGTGTTAAATGTGTTTTTTTTTTATCACTAATTAGGCTTACTTTGGGTGGTAAATTATGCCAAGAATTATTTTATTCTAAATGTTTTTTAATGGAAAAATAAGAAAAAAATTAGAAAAAATCCTTATTTTTCAGTTTTCGGCCATTATAATTTTTAAATAATGCATGATACCATAATTAAAATCCACGTAATTTATGTGCCCATTTGTACCGGTTA